>NC_047086.1:240811813-240931280 GCF_902459505.1 Geotrypetes seraphini | reverse complement strand
TCAATACAACGGAACAGGAAATAATCCGAAGGAGCCAGGTCAGTACTGTAGGGTGGATGGCTCAGCTACTGAAAACCCACATTCTCAGATGGCAGCATGTACACAGCATTGTCGTGAAGCAGCAGCACCCCAGTTATGGTTATCTTGTGTGGCATGAACTCCAGAATCAAAAATCCATCATCCCAGAAGACAGATGCCATGACTTTGCCTGCAGATTTTTGGGGGTGGGGGATGACTTGTTCTTCCACTGCATTGCAAAAAAATTCACTTGGTCTTCACAGAGCACCTCCAAGTTCTCTTGACAGCACTGGAGCCTCTAGGCCTTCTGACATGGCGTTAGCATTCTTGGAACGCATCTTGCATTAACCTTGGACATGTCCAACTTTTCATGAATTATTTTCTAAACTGTACCTGCCAAGATGCCCACTTTTTCAGCTATTTGGGAAATCTTAACTCGTCTGTCAAACAAAATTAAATCTTCTATTTTCTTGCATACTTCTGTTGAAGTTGCTCCAACAGGCCGTCCAGGGTGAGGGCCATCTTCAATGGGTTCTCTACCCGCACTTATATTGCTTGCTCCAAAATATTACTTTATTGAAAATGGAGCAGACTCACCAAAAACTGCAATCATGCGTTCATGGATCTACTTTGGCTTTTTTCCCTCCTTTTGTGAGAATTTTTATCACTGAACTGTGCGCATGAGGACTCTTTTGACATCCTGTCTCTTGGAATGTGAGACTCACACTGAGATACAACTGTGCATGAATAACCTTGAGACATGTCACATGTTATATGCCCTCTTTCAATGGAAATTTTACCTGCCTCAAGAATGGAAGGCTTGCACAGGCTGTATGTCTAAGGTTGTGAGTAATTTGTGGTTCTGATCTGTCTGTCTTTGCTTATAGAATATTGTATGGATGTGTGTTGGTGTGTCATTTCTGTGTCCATGTGAGTGTGTCTCCTCTGGTTCAAATCCGAGCTCTCTCTTCGTTTGTATTGGTGGGTGTATAGGTATCTGTCTCCTCTGGTTCTGATCCAACTCTTTTCTTGCCTGAGCTGTATATATGAATATGTGCATCGGTTTCTATATTTGTGTGCATCTCCTCGAGTTCTAATCCCAGCTCTGTCTCTTCACACAGGCAGGAACGGCTATTGCTTCACTGACAACACTGAGGCCTTTATATGGTTTCCAGCTGCACTCCAATATACAGCTTTCCCTCAATAACCTTATGTGACTCCTGTCACCATAGCCATCCACTGCCACTAACTCCTGGCGGCATCTGTCTACATCTTCTTCATGTTCTTCTTCACGGTGAGTACTCAGGCATAGAGATTTAAAAAAATCCTACTTGGGGGTCCCTGAGTTGATTGGAGAAGATCACTAAGGTTTAGGGAGATAAAGTTATTCACTCGGGGTCACAGCGAATAATGGAAAGAGAGGGATTAGTACTTAGGCACAGGCAGATAAAGTGATCACGTTTGACCATGCTTAAATCTAGGAAGCTAAACTGTGAACCCTTAGATTTCGAGCTGCCATTCTTCTGAAGGGGCTAAATTTAGTGCAGTGAAGTGGTGGAATAGAATGGGCAAAGTTGAAGGATTTACTTGTCTTTCAAGAAGTACAAAGATGAGGGGATACACCACAAATGTTAGTAATACGCAATTTTACAACAAACTAGAGAAAATATTTTTCACTCAATCTATAATCTATCTATCCAGCTCTGTCTCCTCACTCAGGCTGGAAAAGCCAGGCTTCACTTCTAACATCGAGGCCTGCTCCTATGGATACCATCTGTGCTCCACTCTGCTGCAAGCTCTCATGGACTTTATGGTCATGCCTCTGTTCGCCAAAGCCATCCACAGCCACTACCTCCTGGCGGCATCTGTCTACATCTATACGATGTTCTTCTCCACGGTGAGTATTGAAGCATCGAGATAAAATAACCTACCCAGGGTCAATCCTCCCTCCTGGCAAAGGCTATGAGGCTCATAATCAAACAAAAATACATCCTCAAACCGACCTAAGTCAGTACTTGGATGACCTAAAAAATAAGTCGTCTAAGTACCGATAATCAAAACGGGTTTTTGGATGTATTCAGAGACTTTTTAGGCCTCTGAATTCTGCTGTGCGCCCATAGCTCAAAAGGGGTGGTTTTGGAGGAGTGGTTAGGGTGGGAGGTGAGCAGGATGTGGGCTGATCTAGACTAAGTTGTCCTACAGTGATAACCGAAAGTTTTACAAGGTTGCCTGGACAGAACTTGTACCTTGTGACTTAGTGCTGGATTGGTATAAGTGCTGGATTGGGTTGCTGTTGAGCTGATCACAGCTAGGATATCTCCGAGGTGCGATCAGTTTGGTGCGGGGGGCAAAGATTGTAGGGAGGAGAGATGCCCAATTCCTCCTACTGGAACACCTCACCAAAATTTAGGCACTTTGGGCCAACCGGAATCTTAGACCTGTCTCACAGTGCATTCAGAGATGCGCTGGGAGTAGCTTAAGATTCCGATTGGCCCGATCCATTAGGCCAACCCCAAAAAATCTTAGGCCACTCCCAGTGCATCCCAGAATGCACTGTGAGACAGGCCTAAGATTCCGTTTGGCCCAGGCACCTAATGCCCCTCCTATGTGAGGGGCCTTAGGCGCTTGGGACAAAAGGGCCCTAAGGACTAGGACCACCATTCAGTGAACGTGGTGTTGCCGGACAGACAGAGAAAGGATCCGTCTGGTCAGCCAACTTACAATGAGGTACTTTGGGGTCCAGGTGGGCTTGGGCGGGGTCCGGCGGCATCTGTCTACATCTACACGATGTTCTTCTCCACGGTGAGTAGGGAATGACACGGGGAAAAAAAATCTGTCCCCCGTCACTGCACTGTCCCCGGCCCACCATCCTCTGCACCGCCCCGTCACCGCCGTTCCCTTCACCGCCCCGTCACTGTCACCGCCATCCCTTTCACCGCTACTGCCATCCCATTCACCGCCCCGTCACCGTCCCCGCCTGCATCCATATAAGCCTTAGTACTGTAATATTTAGCTTATTCCTTTCTTATAAATCAAAGTTCCTTCTGCTGAACTAGAGGAAGAGATGTTCAGCTGGCAGGGCTTTGTTTATAAATTTTTATCAACACAAGTAATATACTACTTTATCCTAAAGCAAAAAATAAATAAATAAATAGAATTTTTTTTTTTCCTACCTTTGTTGTCTGGTTTCTGCTTTCCACATCTTCTCATTCAATTCCTTCCATCCACTGTGTGTCTTCTCTCTGCGTCTTCCATTTGCTGTTACTGTGCCTCTCCCTTCACCCCCTCCCACAATTGGTCTAGCACCCATCTTCTTCCCTCCGCTCCCCCATAGTCTGGCATCTGTCTTCTTCCCTTCCAGCGTCTTCTCCCCACTCTGCCTTCCACATTTCCAAGGAAGAGAAACTTTTCCCTTTCACCCCTCGTTCCTTGTGTGAGCCGGAACACGCGGTCCCCGCAGCACCCACCCGCACGCCGGCTCGATCGTTTAATTTCCTCTCTCCAGCTCTCCTTAGTTTGCCGGCTTTCTTTATCGGCGACCGGTACGCTTTCTAAGAGCTGCGCATGCGCGGCTGCTCAAAGTTCAATCTTCTGCTCTGCTGCAACTTCCTGTTTCCGGTTGGGTCGGAGCAGAAGATTGAATACTGAGCAGCCGCGCATGCGCGGCTCTTTTGAAAGCGTTCGATCGCCGAAAAAGAAAACCGGAAAACTAAGGTGAGGTGGAGAGAGGAAGCTGGTTAAACGATCGAGCCGGCGGGCGGGTGGGGGCTGCGGAGACCGCCCGATCCTTTATGCCTCACTGCGGTGACAAGACCATTCACCGCTCTACGGGGCGGTGATGGCCTTGTCTCCGTCCCCGCAGAGGCTGCTAATTTTCATTCCCCGTTTTTGGCGGGCTACCCACGGCTAAACGCGGTAGCCGCGGGTAAACCGCCACCGTGTCATTCTCTAACGGTGAGTACTGAGGCATAGAGCTAAAATAACCTACCCAGGGTCAATCAGAGAGTGGCAGGCAGAGTTGGGATTAGTATTGAGGCAGATTATCTCCAGAGTCCACTTCAAATGTGCCTGCCTCACTTTCAAGATCCTACACGGTATTCTCCCTCCCTTCATTCCTCTTTCTTGGAACTCCTCTAACCCCAATTCTGCCAGATCCACCCAAAACCTGAAACTTTCCTTTCCCTCTCTAAAAGGTGTTTCACTTGTAGGAAAACTAGTTTCTTCCCTTCCTTTCAGAATCACTCAGCTCTGGAACAACCTTACCTCCCCTCTTAGGAATCTGAGCTCCCTCCAACTCTTCCGTAAACATCTGAAAACCTGGTTATTCTCAAAAATGTAACTCCTCCTCCCTCTCTGGTTTTTCTAGTCCTCTAAATTTTCTCTTCATTTTGCCTCTTCCCTCCACTGGAGTTCCTTTCTACCCTAACTCTTGTTAACCGTGTCGAGCTTTACGAATGTAGAGATGATGCAGTATACAAACCTAAGGTTTAGATTAGATTAGGCAGATAAGGTGATCACGTTTGATCATTCTTAAATCTAGGAAGCTAAACTTTGAAACCTTAGATTGCGATCTCTCACTCTTCTGAAGGGGCTAAATTTAGTGGAGGAAGAACTCTGATATGACTAAGTGGCTAACAAGTAGAGATGCTGCTTCTGCAGATAGAGGTTATGAGATCAAATCCCAGTGCTGCTCCTTTTGACCCTGGGCAAGTCACTTAATCCTCCAGTGCCCACTGCTTTGAATTTCAGCTTTGCATGCCAAAGCCACAAAAAGGCAGTATACAAGACCCCATTCCCTTTCCTTTCCTGTAGGATTTAGATAGCAGAAGATTCACTCTGATAAAGGCATGAAAAATAGTGGAAGTAGGTGAAAGAGACAACTAGGGTAGCATATTTGTTTGTATCTGACAATGCTGTTACTCTTTCATATACAACAGGTGGAAAAAGAAGAAACCCCAGAACAGCACTCTTTAAAGTTGAGACTGCTTTGCCAAAAGCAAAACCTTAGACTCCATGAAAGAATCTACACTGTAGAGAAATTGTGTGTTTTAAATGTGACAAACGCTTCAATCAAAAACAATACCTCAGGAAAAAAAAAACAACAATACGTCAAAATTCTTGAAAGAATCCATATATTTTCTTCTGCCCTTCTGAAGTATGGAATCTGATGTTTTTGTGTTGCACTTGAGAATGCTAATGATTGTTTGCAAAAAATGCAAAAAACAAACAAACTGGAGAAAAACATAAATATTCTGAATATGCTAAACGCTTCAATCAAAAACAGTACCTCAGGAAAAAAAATACGTCAAAATTCATGAATCCATATATTTTCTTCTGTCATTGTGAGGTATGCAATCTAAAGGTTTTGTATATATTGCATATGAGAATGCTAATAAAGATTTTTAAAAAAAAGAAAAAAAGAATCCAAACTGATGAAAATCAGAAAAATTCTGAATGTGACAAACACTTCAATCAAAAACAATACCTCAGGAAAAAAAAAAAATCAAAATTCATAAAAGAATCCATTTATTTTCTTCTGACATTGTAAGGTATGAAATCTGAAAGTTTTGTATATATTGCACTTGAGAATGCTAATAAAGGTTATTAAAAAAAAAAAAAGAATCCAAACTGGAGAAAAACATAGAAATATTCTGAATATGACAAATGCTTCAATCAAAAACAATACTTCAGGAAAAAAAAACAACAACAATACGTCAAAATTCATAAAAGAATCCATATATTTTCTTCCGTCATTGTGAGTTATGCAATCTGAAGATTTTCTATATATTGCACTTGAGAATGCTAATAAAGATTGTTTAAAAAAGAAAAGAATCCAAACTGAAGAAAATCAGAAATATTCTGAATGTGACAAACGCTTCAATCAAAAACAATACCTCAGGAAAAAACCCCAATACGTCAAAATTCATGAAAGAATCCATATATTTTCTTCTGCCCTTCTGAAGTATGGAATCTGATGTTTTTGTATACTGTATGCTGCACTTGAGAATGCTAATAAAGATTATTAAAAAAAAAAAAAAAAAAGGAATCTAAACTGGAGAAAAACAGAAATATTCTGAATGTGACAAACGCTTCAATCAAAAACAATACTTCAGGGAAAAAAACACAACAATTCGTCAAAATTCTTCTGTCATTGTGAGGTATGGAACTTGATATTTTTGTATATGTGGTACTTGAGAATGCTAATAAAGATTGTTTCAAAAAAAAAACACCAAAAAACAATCCAACCTTGAAAAAAAGCTTTAAAATATTCTGAATATGACAAACACTTCAATCAAAACTAATACCTCAGGAAAAAAAAAGCAACAGTACGTCAAATTCATAAAAGAATCCATATATTTTCTTATGTCATTGTGAGGTATGCAATCTGAAGTTTTTGTATATACTGCACATGAGAATGCTAATAATGATTATTTTTAAAAAAGGAATCCAAACTGGAGAAAAAACATATAAATATTTTGGAATATGATAAACGCTTCAATCAAAATAAAATACTTCAGGAAAAAAAAAAACCAATTCGTCAATATTCTTCTGTCATTGTGAGGTATGGAACTTGATATTTTTGTATATGTGGTACTTGACAATGCTAATAAAGATTGTTTCCAAAAAAACCCCAAAAACAATCCAACCTGGAAAAAAAGCTTTAAAA
This sequence comes from Geotrypetes seraphini, assembly GCF_902459505.1. Classification (NCBI taxonomy): domain Eukaryota; kingdom Metazoa; phylum Chordata; class Amphibia; order Gymnophiona; family Dermophiidae; genus Geotrypetes; species Geotrypetes seraphini. The sequence continues at coordinate 240,924,595 of NC_047086.1, read as the reverse complement.
TATTCTGAATATGACAAACGCTTCAATCAAAAACAATACCTCAGGAAAAAAAAAAAATCATCAAAATTCATAAAAGAATCCATTTATTTATTTTCTTCTGACATTGTGAAGTATGAAATCTGAAAGTTTTGTATATATTGCACTTGAGAATGCTAATAAAGGTTATTAAAAAAAAAAAAAGAATCCAAACTCGAGAAAAACGTAGAAATATTCTGAATATGACAAATGCTTCAATCAAAAACAATATCAGGAAAAATTCATAAAAGAATCCATATATTTTCTTCTGTCATTGTGAGGTATGGAATCTGAAGTTTTTGTATATACTGCACATGAGAATGCTAATAGAGATTATTTAAAAAAAAAAAAAAGGAATCCAAACTGGAAAAAAACATAAATATTTTGGAATATGATAAAAGCTTCAATCAAAAACAATACTTCAGGAAAAAAAAACAATTCGTCAAAATTCTTCTGTCATTGTGAGGTATGGAATTTGATATTTTTGTATATGTGGTACTTGAGAATGCTAATAAAGATTATTAAAAAAAAAAGAATCCAAGCTGGAAAAAACCATAAATATTTTGAATATGACAAATGCTTCAATCAAAAACAATAACTCAAGGAAAAAAACCACAGAATTCTTCAAAATTCATAAAACAATTAATATATTTTCTTATGTCATTGTGAGGTATGGAATCTGATATTTTTGTATATGTTGCACTTGAGAATGCTTATAAAGATTGTTTACAAAAATTTTTTAAAAAGAATCCACATTGAAGAAAAAGCTTAAAAATATTCTGAATGTGACAAATGCTTCAATCAAAACCTCAGTAAAAAAAACAACAACCAATACGTAAAAATTCATGAAAGAATGTATATATTTTCTTCTGTCATTGTGATGTATGAAATCTGATGTTTTTGTCTTGCAATTGAGAATGCTAAAGATTGTTTGCAAAAAAAAGCAAAAAAACAAACAAACTGGAGAAAAACATAAATATTCTGAATATGCCAAACGTTTCAATCAAAAACAGTACCTCAGGAAAAAAAAAATACATCAAAATTCATGAATCCATATATTTTCTTCTGTCATTGTGAGATATGCAATATTGCACATTCTTTTCAAACTGCTTTGAACTTGATACTAATAAAAATAAGTTTTCCTCTTGATGTATCATTTTCCTGAGTGTTAGGTCTGATTATGTTGACTTTTCCTGAATGTACATGTTGACTGTTTTATTAGTTGTTTATCAAATATCAATAAATATATTGAAGTTAAAAATATATACAGTATATATATCTAAACCTACCTCTCTTGTCCCACTACTCTCTATCTCAGTGGATAACACTAATCCTCCCTCTCTGGTCAACTGACAACCCCAGGGTCATCTTTGACTCTCTCTCTTTCTTTACACAAATCCAACGACCACCAAAACCTGCCATTTCTATCTCTAAACTACCACCAACATCTTACCCTTCCTCTATGAGCACACCAACAAAACCCTTATCACATCTCATCTGGACTACTGCAACTTGCTTCTCACTGCTCTTTCATGTAACCATCTCTCTCCCATTTAATCTGTTCAACATAGAAGCAAGAGAGGATGAAAGGCCAAAATATGCCAAAAGAATTCCAGCACAGTGCCAGGAAAGGCTAGAAGACCCTAAAATAATTGATGAGTGCCAACTAAGCAGGAAAACTGGCTGAAGGCCCTAAAATGAGTTCTAAGGGTCAAAGCAGGAGATTTCTAGTCAAGAAGTAAAGTGAGCTTTGAAGAGCCAAAATGAACCATAGAGAGCCAACACAGCAGCAAGACTGGCTGGAAGTCTGAAAAGATAGGCTGCAGTTCTTTTCATAAACTGACCTCGCAACTACCCAATTGCTGTTATAGTTCAGGTTTATTAGCAATAAACAAAAGGCAGCTTACATGAAACAACAAAAGTACAGCACATTGAGCTAAAAGGAAAACATACATAGAAAGTGTCCTGCTTCTGTTCATGGATCCGTTCTCCCTCTCTCCCCCCGCGGGCTATATCAACCAGCATGCCACTTATATACTTTAGTTCAGTAGCCTAGGGTATCACCTAGTTACAGATTACATACCCACTTTCCATTGGTTTGTTACATGCATCATTTCTATTGGCTATATGGTCCATACAGTTATATTGAAGTATGACATCACCTAATGTCAAAACTGACCTTTCTATTTCCCTGACACTGCATTCTTAATACTAAGGCACTAATTTCTGAGGACAAGCCTTCTCTGTGCTGAGCTTGATTGTCAATAGTTCTGATAATTTTTTGGTAGGACATTTTATCTTGTACTGTTGCTTGAGTTTATCCAATGATATCACAGAAGATCTCTGCCAGTTACTAGAGCACACGTGAATCATAGAGCATATTGTCTCCTGCTGACAGGCAGAAATATGATTGTCCAGATGCTTGAATTCATAAGCACTATGTCTCTCTTAAAAGTATAACTTTATTTTTGGGGTCTCAGAGTTCTTCGCCTACAGTTTCATGCAGGTCTTATTCCTGATTCTTCCTCATTGCCTACATTTTCATGCAGATCTTATTCCTGATTCTTCCTCAAGTCCCCCCAAAATTGGCCAGAAAAAATGCAAAAGGCAATAAGTCCCGTAATGTAATTTTGTAAAGAACTTTGAAGAGAGACTTCAAGAATTGATCATGGTTCAGTTTTTGTTGGAGTTATGTTCTTCAAAACTGATTTACAAATTTTAAAAAAGGGAAGAGCATGGAGATTTTTAACCTGAGCCTCTGAAATGTGGCATTCTGCAGGAGAAATAGGACTGCAGATCCCAGAATGCTCTAGTGGGCTCTTCAAGTACCAAATCTAGATGAAGAATGTGATAGAACTGCAGTTTGTAGAAATGCCACTAGATGGCAGCTTTAGACAGAAAAAGATCTATTCCATCTACTGCAGGGGTGCCCACACTTTTTGGGCTAGCGAGCTACTTTTAAATGACCAAGTAAAAATGATCTACCAACAATAAAATTTAAAAAAAACAAAAAGCACACTGTACGCATAGAAAATGTTAATCATCATTCCTATTCCAGGGTTTTTCAAAGAGGTCAAAGTAGATGACTCTATGCACTCACCTCACTAACAACCATACAAAAACAGACAAATACCCTTTTTACTAAACCACGATAGCAGTTTTTAGCGCAGGGAGCTGCGTTGAATGCCCAGCGCTGCTTTCGACGCTCACAGGCTCCCTGCGCTAAAAACCTCTATTGCGGTTTAGTAAAAGGGGACCACAGTGTAAAATATAGACAGCAGATATAAATTCAGATACATTTTGATCACTAAATTTAAAATAAAATCAATTTTCCTACCTTGGCTGGTGATTTCATGAGTCTCTGGTTGCACTTTCATCTTCTGACTGTGCATCCAATCTTACTTCCCTTCTTTTAGCCTGTATGCTTCCTCTCCTGACCTCATTCCCCCCCAACGTTTTCTTCCTCTCTCCCTGCCCTCTCTTTCTCTCTTCATGCCCCCTTTCTTTTTTTCTGTTTCTCTTCTTTCCTTCTGTCTCCCTGCCTGCCTTCTTTCTCCCTCCCTGCTCTCCCCCAAGCCACTGCCACTGCCGCTGCCATCGGATAACAGGCCCCCATAGTCGCCCGCCGCCAGCCAAGCTCTCCCTGCTTCGAGTCCACCAGCATTCCTCTCCCCTACGTCAATTCTGCCGTCGGAGAGGAAGTTCCGTTGGCCAGAACTTCCTCTCCGACGGCAGAATTGATGTCGGGGAGAGGAAGGCTGATCGGCCCAAGATCGACCTATTGGGAAAAATGCTGCCGGTTCCTGCCTTTGAGGAAACAGAAAGTAGGCAGGACCTGGCAGCAAGAAGAGCAAATCGCAAGCTTCACTGACCTGTCTCCCGCTTTAGCCCGCGAACGGGGATCTAACATGTGCCTGCTAGCTTCCCTTCTCCCCCCCCCCCCCCCACGACAAAACTTCCGGTTTCAGAGGGAAGAGAAGGGAAGCCGGTACAAGCACACGTTAGCCCCCGGAGCATAAGTTCTCCATGCCGGTTTTTTTTTTTAATATTGAGCAGCGGCGGCAGCAACAGAATTCAGAAGCGGGCCAGTCAGGAGGGGAAAAAAGAGAAGGGAACCCGCTCTGCGAGCGACCTGTCGATTGCGATCGACGTATTGGGCACCCCTGATCTACTGTATATAAAGCATTACTTTGATCTCTTCTGTAGAAAACCAAATTTGATAAATTGATAGCAGGCCCAGGAAACATAGACAATCACCCCTAGCGCCAAATTTTGATAGATGCTAAGCATTTCCACTCTCTTCTAAGCCTGCAGCCACCAGCTGCAGCAATAACGAGCAAAAATCAGTGTGAGGCCTATGAGTGAGTGTACAAGCGCATAGGTCTTCTGGCAGCCTCACCTCTCATGCAGCAGGAAGCCATGGGTCCCCCACAGGCTCCGTGAGCATGGATGCTGACTTACAGGCTCCATCCTGTCATTGAGTCAAATTTTCACAGTGGCATCGCTGAAGAGGGCTGAGGTGGCACTGACAAGCTCACAGAATACCTGTTTGATTTATAGTGGTCAGGATTCAGGAGGGAAGTGATGCAGGAAGGCAAGGAAAGAGAAAGACCTGAGTGTTTATGGGGGGAGGTGATGGTGACAGGTACAGCATGCTTTCCTTTAGGTTCAATCATTCCCACCAGTCTGTCACTCAAATGGAATAATTCAAGCTGAAACAAGTGAAACAGCTGGAACACCTTTACTGAATAGGTGACTTGTAGGTCCAACTGGTAACTATTTACATCTTGGTTCTAGAATACGGAAATTGGTAAAAGCTTTCATGATACAGTCAAATCTATCATGTCTTCATTGTGTTTCCCAACCTTTTCACACCAATTCTTTCAATTTTCGCGGTGAACTGTTCTGGGTCTCTCCCTCTTCCAGCCAAGCTGTAACACTCCACTGGGGCTCCACCATAAGCAAAGTCCTTTACCCGCCCCACAGAGGTGGGTATTCACACTAACAATCTTTGTCCCCTCTTGGTATCAACCCTCATGTGAAGGGTCTCTTTGCATTAATGCTCAGTAAGCCACCTAATCTCATTCTCTGCCCTCAGCACAAGGCCACCCTTTTTTCCTCGCCAAACTGAAACAGCCTTCTGCTCACTGGCAAACTCACTCGGACTTTCACCACATGAGCTGATCACACTTCCAAGAGTCTCCCTCAGTAGTGGGGGCTCTTGCGGGAGGGCAGGATAACCAGAAACCCTGCTTCTTCTGCTGTCCTACCTTTTATTTGCTCTTCCCTCCAACTAAACAGGTCAGGGCCTTCTAACTCGTGCCACACAGCTCTTCTATCTACATACGTAGTCAATGACTCCCTAAAGAATCTCCCACCTTCTCTACAGCTGAGGAACTCTTGGGGGCAGGGGATTTCACATATGTGTACCTGAAAGGTACATGTAGAGTTTCAAACAAGCACAAAAGAGTTCAATATTGGCTTGTAATGTGGTTAAATATATGAGGGTGGTTTGAAAAGTTTGGGAAAAAAGCAAGTTATACACTTGGTCGACAGGAACGGGAAATATGTAGCACAGTGGTCAAAGCTACAGCCTCAGCACCCTGGGGTTGTGGGTTCAAACCCACGCTACTCCTTGTGACCCTGGGCAAGTCACTTAATCCCCTCATTGCCTCAGGTACGTTAGATAGATAGTGAGCCTGCTGGGACAGACAGGGAGAAATGCTTGAGTACCTGAATAAATTTATTTAAACCGGTCTGAGCTCTTATGGGAGAACGGTATAGAAAATTGAATGAATGAATGAGTCCAGCGAGTAAGCTATTTTTCCTACGATACAAAAAAACTGAAAACTCGTTGGACTAAGGGGCTGATTCTACAAATGGGCGTCCAGATTGTAGGCAGCGGTAGGCGAGCTTAAGCGGCCACTTGGTGGAATGGAAACAGTGGAGGAGGGGAGATATGCTCCTTGCTAAGAATGTCTCTGTACCCTACATGTCAGTTCTTGCAGAAAAGAACTGTTTCCATGATATCAGAAGTTGGTTGGACTTAGATGGACCTCTGGTCTTTTTAAAAATTTAAGCCAATACTATGAAAGGGAAGAGCAGGGAGATTTTTAATCTGAGCCTCTGAAATTTGGGATTCTGGGGTAGAAATAGGACTGCAGATCTCAGAATGCTCTACTGGTATCAAAATAAAGAATTTGATAGAACAGCAGTTTCTGGAAATGTCACTAGATGGCATTTAGGGCCGCAAAGGACACCTGAAATATAGGCCAGCAAACTGACTACATTTCAAACAGATGCAGCCGCTGAGCTGATCGTGGCAAGGGAATATCCCTGTTGTGATCAGCTGAGCTGATGTGGCAGGGCCGCTTCATAAGTCCTGCCGAAATTGGCAGGAGGGGTTCCCACTCCCTCCTATCTACAAACCTTTGCCCCCCTGTAGCAGCCGGGCAGGAGGGATGCCCACTCCCTACTGCCCCCAAACCCCACCATTGAAGACCAGCAAGAGGGATATCCACATCCTCATGCTAACCCCTCCCCAGAACCTCCAACACCTCCCGGAACCACTGACACCCCGCAAACCAGCACACCCACAACACCCCCTAAATCTGGAGACCCTCCCACCCTGCATCCTTACATCTAGCCTGACCCCATTCCCCCTCCTTACCTCTGAGAAGAAAGTCCAGTCAGAGGGATGCTTACATCCTTAGGCCAGCAGCCAGCCACTCCAAAACAAGCCTTCCCCTTCCTGGTGCATTATGAGTCTTTGATCTCCTTCCTGGTGCATTCTGGATACACTGGGAGTGGCTTAAGACTCTGGCCAGATATCTAAGATCAATCTACCCTGACACTCCCCTTACCTCTGAGAAACATCCTCTGAGGGATGCTTACTCCCTCCAGCTGGCAGGCTCTCCATACCAATATGATGGGCCATCCCCTTCCTGGTGTATTCAGGGAGGGGCTAATGCTCTGATTGGCCCATGGGAGTGACTTGTTGCTTTGGCTTCTTTTTTACAACATTTTTTTTTGGAAAGGGAAGAAACCTAAATTGAGATTGGATTATATGATGGGGAGTTGGAAAAGGAGGGGGATGGAGGTGCCCAATCTTTATTTGTATAATTTGGCTTATGGCCTTTGACATCTTAGAGATTGGTTTCTAGGAATTTGGGAATATACATGGTGTGAGATGGAACGCTCTCTTTTTCGGCCTTTGAACCTTCAATTCTTCTACAAACACCTCTTTGTAATTGACCCATTGATTATAGGGATCATCCGATATTGAAATGTATGAAGTTGATATGGATTACTTTGATGACGGCTTGGAAAATTAAGGGACCGCATACTGATTCTCTTCCAATAGTGGGGAATTCCACCTTTCCTCCTGGTATGGAACAGGGCCCTATTCGCAGATGGGCAGATTCTTTTTTGGAACGTATAATTTCTTTTGCAGGAGAAGACAACAATATACTTTCATTGGACGTATTATTGACTAATTTGGGTGTGAGGCACAATTAGTTCATTATATTACCACACTGAAAAATGAAGGTTTGACATTGAGAGTGGGATATAGACTGGGATCTTTGTTTGAACATCTGGAAGCTCTACCCTCAATTTCATACTTTAAAAAGACCCTTGATTTTGTATATCCACATATGAGCTATAAACGGTTTGCAGATAAGTGGACTGAGGGATTTGGAGTAGAAATTAGTGAGGTAATAATAGAAAAGACTCTTCAATTAGGCATTTCATCAATTTCTAGCATTTATTATAGAGAGAGTCTATTTCGCATGGTTCAGGCTTTACATTTTGGTTGTGTTGAGACAAGAATATGCCTAAAATGTAATTAAAAAAAGGATAATACATTGGGTCATGCTTTTTGGTTATGTCCCAGAATTTGGAATTTTTGGAATGTTATTTGTGTTTTTCTTGGATCAATTATCTATAGAATTGTGGTTCATTCCCCCAGATGGTATTGTTTCTTCAATGGGACAGTATTTTTAAGAAAGGGGTTAGGGAATTATTTCGTAAATCCTTTATTATAGGTCAAAAATGTATTTTACAAATTGATTGGAAGAAAGTCTACCCTCATTTTGGCCTTGGAGGGCAGCATTTCACGCTCTTATGATTATGGAAGAGAGGGCGACCTCCCCATCTTATAAAAAACAGTACATTTGAGATGACCTGGGAACCTTTTATACAGCAATTATCAGTCAGAGAAGGCAGTTTTGTAATGAACTCATTATATTTGTAATCAGAAAGTGAAACACTACTTATTAGTAATATTTAGGAATGGGGTGGATGGAGGTGGGAAGGGGGGGAGGGAGTTTTGGGTGGTACTTTACTGTGATTGTATTGTGGTGATAATTGATTGTTGATTTCTTGGAATTGTATTAACTGAGTTCAGATAATATTCTTTGCTCACTTTCTAGGGAGGCTGCATTTTTTTTTTTTTAGTTCAAAATTTTTATTAATATTTCAGTAAAACAAAATAACAGTCCTCAAACTTGAATACAGTGAAAGTACATGAGGAGTAGTGAACAGGAGGAGGAATCTAGCAGTATACAATTCACCACAATATCTAAAACCAAAACAGGGAAAGCCCTAGAAGGAAAGTAGAAGCGTGAAGTTTAAGGAGCATAAAGGGCAAGAGAGAAAGAAAAGGGGGGTGAAAAAGAAACAAAAGCTTCTACAGAGCAAGTATATCTTCTCATAGCAGTACATAACATGAGAAAACAAGAGTGGTCAATTCAATCTGTTTGCATGAAATGGTCTAAAAATTTCCACGGAGAGGAAGTAGAGATAACGGATAGATAACGTTTTTCATAAGCATAGGATTCAAATTTATGATACATGCATAAAGAATTCCACCAAAAGGTGAAATCCAGTAGAGAGGTTGACTTCCAATTCTTTAAGATGTGCATCAGAGCCACCACAAACATCGTATCAATCAGTTTTGGGGGACAGGCTGAGTTGGCAAATTAGGGATGTTGTGATCTGATAATTATCATATCAAATACAAGATCCGAAGAGCAAAAGGTATTGCATTTAATAGTAGGCCAAATTTTAGACCAAAACTGAAAAAAACGGTTTACATCGAAATAACATATGATCAAGGGTGCCATCATTTTCCAAACAGTGCCAACATTTGGGGTCAGATTTGAGATTCGCTTTCCACATACGAAAAGGAGTCCAAATAGCATGCCATGTAAGAAAGAACATAGATTGAGATATTCTTGATGATAACAGGGGTCGATTAGTAGCAGTCCAAAAACGGTCCCAGTCAATATTTTGTAACGGTGTGGATAGCATGGGTTCCCAATGTTTCAGCGATTGAGAGGAGAATGTGAAGTGATGGTCACGCAGGATGTGATAAAATGTTGAGATAGCCTTACCAGCAGCCAGTACACAGACACACCATCGATGAACAGAGTTGAGGGTTGTAGCATCAGCTATAGTGAGAGAGAGTGTGGCTATAGTCGAAGTCAGTAAAGACCATTGAGAAAAACAATTGCTTAAGCTGGGGAATGAAGAGCAAAAATCAGAGAAAGTGATGAACGAATCAGGTGTTCTCAGCTGAGCTATTGACCACACACCCGCAGCCTACCATCTCCTCCAGGAGAACGATTTATGATTGTGTTTGAGTTTAGGGTTCTGCCACAGAGACATATCTAATCTAGCAAACATTGAGACATCAGCAGTAGCATCTAATGTGCGTAGGGCCAGCTGCGTTGCACTCAGTAGGGAATATAATTTTAAACGTTGTGGCACCGCCGGGCCCGTGGATACGCTTGTCTCCGGTCAGTGCTCAGAATAGCCTGCGTCCTACGTGCTTCCAGAAAAGCTGGAAGTCCTGCTGGTCACACAATCCAATGAGGAAGCAACAAGATTCAAACAGTCACTTTCAAAAGAAAATAAAGTCCCACTTTATTGTGGAAATGAAGCTTGAACAAGGTTCAGTTCATTCTTTCCCAAAACATAAGAAAATGGAACAAAATAAAATTGAGTTGAAAACCAACAACCAACAACTCACACCTTTCTTGCAGGCGCCACAGGTAAGTAGCAGAGTGTAGTTCCAATCGTTCTGCCTTTGGCAAATAGGCAGTAACCAACCATCACACTTTCTTTATAAATGAAAACAGTGTTGTGTTCAAGCCTAGATAAAAGGGCGGCTTGGCCCCAACCAACTTAACAGTAGTTGGTGGGGGAGGGGAGTAGCCGAATCCACTAACTTTCTTCTGTAAGCAACAGAATGCCACAAATGGCCCCACAATCCCCACCTAGGATATTGTGTGGATTCTTCCCCAAACTACCTCGTCAGGCACACAATCAAAAATTGAAACTTTTCTTGCTTTCAAAAGAAAAACATAAACTCAAACAGTCCAGCATATTGAAACCTAACCAAAAAGGTTTTCACTTTCAGGCACCTAGTAAGGAGCTCAGCACTGCTCCCTTACTTCTCACAGGTGCAAAGAGTTCCCCAGGAAGAAGCCTAAACGATTGCTAGCATGAGCATACAAACAGAAAACAACCAGCAATGAAACTTAACTCTCTTCCATAGGGCAAGCTTCTGTAATGTTGGCAGTTTCTAGGCAGTCCATGAGCTCTGGTTCTGCTAGCTGGTTAGCCTCAGGGTCAGGGGCTGGATCCACCATCTCAATGTCCTGGTAAAGTTGAGGTTCAGGAGAGCTGTCCTGCAAACCTCCTTCCTGGGCTGGCCCAGGGCAGACTGCCTGCCTCCTCCTCCTCAGAGCAGCCTCTAGTGCATTGAGGCGACCACGCCCTGTTCTCTGAGGGGGAGGGGCAGCCTGCAGCTTCTGCCTAGTTTTCCCAGAACTTCTAATCAGGTCCTGCAGCTGGGAGTTAGCTGAGTGAGGAGGAGGATTCTGTGGCTGTTCCAGGCTGTTACCCTCATAGTCCTCCCCTCCCCAGGGATCTGTAATCTGGGTTTTAAAGGGGAATGCAGAGTTTTCCCTATTCCTGGACTCTAGCCTGTCACACTGATTAGATCTTTTAATGGCTGGGCTAGGTTTAGCCAAAGCCTTACCTGGCACAAGCCAAGCTTTAGGGCTAGGGTTGTGACAACATCTAGGTAAGATCATTGTGCAGAGAATAGAGAGTGGATAAGGAGAGCATATAAAACTCTCCATTTCCAACCAAGCCGGAGGATTAGAAGAAGGAGGGTGTTGGAGCCAGTGGGCTCCATAATGAGCTAGAGAGGCAATATGAGAAAAATTAACATCAGGGAGATTCATGCCACCACACAGCTTGGAAGCTTTCAACTTGCTCAATGCAATGCGAGGTTTCTTATCCTTCCAGATGAATTTGGATAAAGAAGTATCAATCCAACGATAGAAAGATTTAGTACAATGTGAGGGGAGCATGGACTAAAGAGATAAGATGTGGTATGGAGGCGCAGGGATTTCCGAGAAAGAGAAGTATATCATCAGCGTAGGCTGCAAGCTTAATTTGTCTGCATGGAGTTTGAATGTCCTGTATATCGGAGTTTTGTCGTATAGAAGCAAGTAAAGGTTCCAGAGCCAAATTAAACAATAGGGGAGATAGGGGGCATCCTTGACGAGTTCCCCGATGAAGCCAAAATTGGTTAGATAGTGAGATATTAATCAAAATGCGAGAAGTGGGTTGCCAATACAGTGTCTTGACTCAATTGAGAAAATATGGACCAAAATTAAGCCACTAAAGAACACAGAACAAGAAAGACCATTCTACACGATCTAACGCCTTCTCTGCATCGATCGCTCTTGGGTCTCTCAGTAGTTTGGCGTGAGTGTTAATATGATGGAAAAGACGTAAATTATCTCCAATATAGCGATTTTTAATGAATCCCACTTGTTTAGTGTGTATAAGATTTGAAATTACTTTATTTAGTCTAAGAGATAAAACTCTGACCACTCTGAGAATGCAGGAAAAGGCATGGAAAAGAAAAACAAAGAAAGAATAGCACGTGCGAAGGCAAGGAACACAGTCATAGCATGTGCAGAGTATATAACAATATGTGGGTGTTCCTGATGGAGCAAGTGAGAAGTACCTGGGGCAATCCGAGGAAAGCCACCACTCAGACATGAAAACTAAAAAACTTGTATGGAGATAAAACAGGTGAACATATCAGGCGTGTGTCACATCACGCATAAGCAAGAAAATCAACCAGAAACCTGCAGTCATTGCATCTTCAGAGAATCCAGAAATGTGCTGAGATCTTCCGCATCTGTATAAGTGGTTGTAGGGTTGATATAGGTCACCTTCATAGTTGCAGGTATTTGGCGCCAATATCTTTAAGGCCTTGTCGATGGGAAAGAAACGCCTTTCTCTTAAGTACAGTAGATTTTTCCAGATCCGGGACAATGTCAAATCGCTTGCCCTGGTGGAGAAGTTGCGGGTGCATTTTTGCAGTTGTAATGAGTTGTAGAGCATGCTGGAAGCGAAGTATTTTGGCCACTATAGGTTGCAGCGTCTTGATGTGGGCAGCAGGTTTGGAGGGCAAACGATGTGCATGCTCTATTTCAAGCGGCAAATCAAAGGAAAGGCCCAAGGTTTTAGGCAGAAATTCAAGTAAGAAAGTGGCCACATCCGAGCCCTCCAAAAGCTCCGGTAAGCCGATAATTCTTATATTCGATCGCCCACTGCGATTAGAAAAGTCCTCAAGATGTCGTTGTAGATTAGAGATCAGTTTATCATGTTTATCCACTAGCTGGAATTTCGTTTGCGCTATGAGAGAGTGAGCCCCAAGCGCATCGATGCGATGACGGGCATCGACAAACTGAGAGTTGAGAGACTCAATTTCCTCACGAATTATCTTGGTTTCAGCTATCTGTGCTTGCGCTATCAGCTTGACTGCTCTAATCTCTTTTAACAAGAGATCCAAGTTCGGGTCCTCTGTTTTAGGCGCCATTTTATCTGGCGAGCCCGGGTCTGTCTTCGGCAGTTTGCCGCTCATGGGAGCATTTAAGGGGTTTCACCTTTAACAGGCTTCGGCGGAGTCATTGCCGTGAGATTATGTTGGCAAAACTTTGGTAAAAGCTTATATTAGTCACCTGATTTCTCTGCAGAATCTGTTATTAGAAAAGTCGAGTGGAGGAGCGATTACCCCATGCATATGCTCAGCGCTCCAGTCAGGCTCCGTCCCCCGGGAGGCTGCCTTTTAAAATGTAAAAAGGCTGTACTCTCAATCTGTGGCATACCAAGGGTAGGAGGTGCCCAGGGCGGTGGTCCCCCCCCCCACACCTCTCCCCCACCACTCCTTCCCCACCCCCCTACTCCACACTTGCGCTCTCCCTTCCCCCCAGGTATCTCTGTAAATCTTCGCTAGTACATTGGCTTCTCCAGCATGTCTTCACACCAGCGTTGGGTTTCCCTCTGACATCACTTCCTGGCCCCGTGACCCGGAAACGATTCAGAGAGGAACCAGGCTGGCGTGAGCAACAGGCAGGAAAAGTTGTTCATGCTGGTGAAGATCTACAGAACTATGAGGTGGAGAGGGGAGGGATGGCACAAGCGTGGTGTGGCAGGGCAGAAAGGTGCTGGCTTCCCCATCGAAAGGGTGGAAGAGGAGCCTGTAGTCCTCATCTCCCTGTACTTCTATATGCAGGACACTAATCTCAGGAGAAGGGCTGACAGCAGAAAGATTACTACAGAATCATCTGTGCTTCCAAGAAAAAGGAACCTCAAAAGGGAAGGGCAGCAATCTGGATTTCCTCCCAGATCCAAGCAGAAGGGCTAGAGATAAAAAGGAAAATATGGGGAGGGGGGATTTGATGTACTAATATTTCTGGCATGAATATTCCTCTGCTGACTTATCTAGGCCTCATAGGTGATTTCTAGCATTGTAAGGTATGCGTTTGGTTATCTGTGATTGAATTTGATTTATTCATGTGTTTTTAATTTTGTTTTCTTTATATTTGTCCATATATTAGTAAAATAAGACTTTAGGACTCCTGAAGACTTTAGGACTCCGTGCCAAGTCTTGATGGTTTTAACCTTTTTAGAAATCAATCAAATTCCCTTGGACTGCTCTGCTCTCTTTTGGGCCCTCATTTCCTGCCATAGTGTGTGAGCAAAGCATTACGGGAAATGTAGTCTAATCCATACTGCAGCCACTCCTGCTTTGTTTCTAGTGGTCTTTCTCCTAAGACCGCCAACCTTTTCCTCTCACCTAAGCTTGAGTCCTTGGTCTCACTGCTGTACTTCCTGGTCACCTCTACCACCTTTGCTCTGATAGGTCTCTCTGTTACTGGTTGCCTATTGGTTCCCTCTTCTTCCCCTAGGCTTAAGGGGTTTTCACTGAGGACATACCTTGGCTGTCTTATAAAAATCTATAAAGAGACAAAAAGGAAAAAAAAATAATAATGTTATACTGAAAATAAGAAAGAGAACAGCAGATGTCAAAATCTGAGAGCAGTACTTAAAAAGAGAACTATTTAAAATATATATTTTAAAAATCCAGTGCTGCAACTTTGGGACTGTGTCAGGAGGGCACCACACATGCGCAGATGCCCTCCCTCCCAAGAACAGTTTGAGGGGGTGGGGCCAGGGCTGGGGTCTTGCTCCCTCTACCCTTCTCTCTCTACGTCCCCTCACTTGCCTCTTCTTCGAATGCCTATAATTTTTTTGTCCTGTAACTTTACTGTGAATGTCAATTCTTACCTGTTATGAGCTCCCGGGAGAACAGGATAGAAATCTAAATAAAGAAATAATGGGGGTGGGCCTGGGGGCGGGGCTATGGGTCTAGATTTTAGTCTACTAAAATCTGGTAGCCCTATTCATGGCTCATGTCATGGCTGAGGCCCGGGGGAGTTGGGGGGAGTCAATTTTGACCTGCAGCTCATACCAATAATCATTGCATTGGAGCAAGAAGATCTTTGGCTTGCGATTGCAATGATTAAACAAGTAAAGAGATAATCAGTTTTATTAGTCATGGGGGGGGAAGTTAACTATGCAGGGTCTATTGAACTTATGAGACATTACGGTCTCCCAGAATCAGCTTCTTCCGGGGTCTAGTGGTTCATTCTTAAGTGACCTTATAGTGAGGGTGAGCTAGGAATTTTGATGTTAGCTGGTATGATTATTTTATATTACTCAATTTGTAAGCCACTGTGAATACGTAAAGGCTAGCTTGGCAGCATGAACATTTTAATAGAAGACCCCTTATACCGAGAGCCGTGGAAATGCACCAAAACTCATTCAGTTCTTATGGGCTTCGTGCGGCATCACTACTGCGGTTTTATAAAAGGGGTCCAGAAGTAGGATGGAAGGAGATGCATGTGAACATTGCTTTTAATTATAAACGGCACTGGTTTGGTGTCTATTTCTTGATATTTAAATTTAATTGGAGTTTATATTTGGGTATTTACATTTTTATTTTTTGCATTTTAGCTGTAGTATAGCTGGAGATTTGCTAAATTTTGTAGCCCTCCAGCTTGCTGTGGAGAGAGGCTTGTGGTTACATGTGGATGTTTGAGGATGGCTAGCTAAAACCTTGAGCAATGATGTCAGTCAGAGAGTATTGTGACATGGGACCCGTGATGTCATAGCTGAATGTCAGAAAGAGTAAGCACTGACCAGCAGCTCATATTAGTGATCAGAGTGTTGGGAGTTGGGTGTGTTTTTGCTGTGATCACCGCGATTTTCAGAAAGTTGTTTGTTTACTGCCTTTTGTCTTTTTCCTTACCCACCCTTTCATTTATTTTTATATTGTATTTAATCCATTTTTTTTTCCTTCCCTCATTTCCTTTAGTGTTTTTATATCATAATTGTCTTTTATCCCCTGTTTGTTGAAAAAATTTTATTTTTTAATTTTATATTTTACCTTCTTTTAATTTTGTATAAATTTTGTAAATTTAGTTTTGTAAAAAATTTAATTTTTTAATTTTTAATTTTACCTACTTTTATTTTTGTAAAAATTTTGTACATTTAATTTTGTAAAAATTTTTATTTTTTAATTTATTATTTTTGTAACATCTTTCTGAGAGGAGAGGAAGAGAGTCTATACCGCTGGGTAAGTATACATTATTTTGATCTGAGCTTTGATAAGTTTGGGGAGAAAAGTTAATTTGTAGATTCAATTATATTGGCAGTTTAGATCTTAAGAGCAAACTTTAATCTATCTAGTCTCCATAGAAACCTGATGGCAGATAAAGGCCAAATGGCCCATCCAGTCTGCCCATGCAGAGTAACCATTGTCTCTTCCTCTCAGAGAGACTAGATAGGCCATTTGGCCTTTATCTGTCATCAGGTTTCTGTTTCTCTCCTGCCATCCTTGAAAAGGATCAAAGAAGAGCAACCAAGATGATAAAGGGGATGGAACTCCTCTCGTATGAGGAAAGACTAAAGAGGTTAGGGCTTTTCAACTTGGAAAAGAGATGACTGAGGGTAGATGATTGAAGTCTACAAAATCCTGAGTGGTGTAGAATGGGTACAAGTGCATTGATCTTTTACTGCATTCTTCACTCCAGTTCCATCAGCATCTGACCCCTTTCTCTCCCTCCACCTCCCTTTCAAACCTCTCTTCAAACCTTCAAACCCTTTCTCTCCCCTTCACCCCAATGCCATCCAGTATCTTCCCCCTCACCTCCCCACCTCTACTGTATCTTTCTCAAAACAGCAGCAGCGGTTGTAAAACTTTTAAATAAAGTCATTGTGGGGCTTTGCTGCACCTCCCTGGCTGCTGGCTCTGCTCTGGAACAAGGAAGTGGTGTCAGAGGGAGTGGACCGGCAGCCAGATGGAAGTTCAGGAAGATCCCGCAATGACTGAATATAAAGGTTACTGTCGCTGTTGCTGGTTCAGGAAAGCAGCAGTGGCAGAGGAAGGCGGGAGATTCCTGACACGGTGTGCCACCCGTTGTGACATTGCTGAAGGGTTAGAAGGAAAAGTTTGCCTTTTTGCGGATGATACCATAGGACATAAAAAGAGGAAGGCGATGAAAACGGTAGGAGGTTTGTGCCAGAAGATGTATGAAGGAAGACTGGAAGACATGACTATGTAGACCCTAGAGGAAAGGAGGGACAGGGGAGGGTCAATTGCTTATTTTATTTAATTTCTCATTTATCTTTTCATCCACAGAATGGCGAAGAGGACAGAGAAGCGGAACTTCGTGGACCCCATGTTACTGGTAGGTGCCACACATGCTCTGAAGCCTCCCTCATTGTCAATTAATTGGTTAATGATATTTATTTATTGAATTAATTTGTTTCCTCTCCTGAAAGAGCTCAGAATGGGTTACAGCTTGACATACATAATACACAGTCAACCGATTACAATTTGTCATAGTTACAGGATAGATTCAGATTCTACAAAAGCCGCAGAAGGTTTAGGCGGTGGTAGCCACCCTACCTCCACCTAACTTAATTGTTGTAATTGGGCTTCAGCGGTGGAATAATTAGTGGCACCATTTAAAACCAATTAAACCCTTGTTAAAAAAAATAAATAGCCGTCGCAATGTGGCCTCCAAGACCAGCACCTGGGTCACTGGTGGCTACTGGTACCTAATGACGCCGAAGCCCAGAAGTAGGCATGGTTAGAGGCGTAGCCGGACTTCAGCCACTGGCCGCGATTCAGGAAGGACCCTGGGCCGGTGCCTGACTTCAGCCACTGGCCACGTTTCAGGAAGGACCCTGGGCCGGTGCCGGACTTCAGCCACTGGCCGCGATTCAGGAAGGACCCTGGGCAGCGGAAATGTCGACCTTTAAAATTCTGGCCTACATTTCTGGCACCTGGCACCATCCCCTGTTTCCTCTCAAATATCAGCCTCCCTAACCCAGGGATCCATGATCTTTTTCCCTCTCCTTCCTATGTTCCTGAATCTTCCCCCTGCAGTCCGGTCTCTCTCCTCCTCCTGTATATCTGTCAACCACTTTGAGTGTGTTCGTAGAACAAGTCCCGATCCCTTGCCCTAAACTACAATAGCTTTCTAGGAAATAAACATGGTGCAGTTTATTTGCTGATATCAGGCATCATTTCTAATACATTCTTTATCATTTTTCAGAGGTCTGAAGTCATGGGGACCACAGGAAAGTAAGTAGATTTTCATTATAAATATAAAATTAAAGATTTGTACATTGAATGGAATGCAAATTTAATAAACGAAATGATTACTGTATGTGATTGATTTGAACTTTATTAGTCTATGAAATTTTTAACGTTATTTATTTTTATACTTTTAGTGACTCGAGGCCAATCAGACTCGATCTGTCCAAGACATATTTCACAATATATTTAGTAAGTAATATGCCAGTATTTATGTCGGGCTTAGTAAAGGCGGGTGGGGGTGTGGATAAATGTTTTGGCCTGTTAATCCCAAGTTATGGTAATATGGACCTTGGTTCTGGAATAGAATAGACATCTACTGAATGCTTTTGCATTACCTAAACAGAGGCACTTAATTATAGAAATGCCTCCTGTTCTCAAAGGGCTTGATGCACTAGAGATAGCGACTAGATCGCTGTTGGTTGATTCTCTGGCCGATTCTCCAGCAGCGATCGTTTGCATGCAAATGATTTGAACAACTGATCATTCACTCAGTGAGCGATTGACACATGCGCAGAGTCTTCACAGCAGTGACAGGGAAGGAGCCTCCTGTCACTGCTGTTAGGGCTTTTGTGAAATGGCAACCCCACTTCCGAGTGTCAAATATGGTGAAATCCACTTAATTGCAAATGCATATTTCAGTGGGCAATGATATTCGTCTTTGAACCTTATTTTCACCTTCTCCTTGATGTCTTTCTCAATACATACTGTTGTTTAATACTTATCTTTTAATATGCAGAATCATTAGCCTGCTCCAGGGGGAGGGTTGGGGGGCCATTGGCAGGAGACGGTAGGCATCCCTCCTTCCATTCTGCCATGGGTGGGGGGTCAGTCGGGATTGCAGGAAAGCGTGGAAGTCTGGAAGTCAGAGGGGAGGATCAAAAATATGTAAAGGAGGCTTCCTACAAGAGATCTTGCGAAATGGGATGCATAACCCACTAGTTCGGAAATAGACTGGGATTGTTCAAAAACCTGGGGTTTCTTTATACTGATTCTTGTCTCTTTTTTTGCTTTAATTAGGGAGAAGACCCTCCTAATAAGGAATATGCTCTTAATTGCCGGCTGGAGGAGACGGATGATGAGCACGTCATCTTAATCTTTACTCGTAAGTTTCTGCTGTGGTTGAAAAAAAGTAGAAAAACAAATACAAAAGAGGTACAAATAATCAGTCTAAGCCAAAAATCACCTCTGATAGCACCTTAGTGAATAAGTAACTATATGACGACAAGCCTCAGAGACCTTAAATTCAAGCAGTATGCTGCTAGATGTGTTAACAGGTCAGAATCTCGATCATTGGCTCATACTTCGTGAATATTTGTAGCTTTTTAATATATATCATAAAATTAAAACAGCACTTATCTTGTTAGTGGTATTGAACAGCACTGCGGGGCCGCTGTTTCACCTTTACCGGCTTCGTCAGGGGATAAACTGAAACCGTGCGGAACAAAACTTTCCCTTGGCTCAAAATGTTTCTCTCAAGATGGCCATATCTAGCAGCATACTGCTTGAATTTAAGGTCTCTGATTTTTGGCTTAGGTTGAAAAAAAGTACCCAAAAGATGCCAGCATTCATAGCGGGGACTTTTTGCTGACTGATTTCTATTTTCTGTCTCCTGCAGCTGAAAAATCCTACACCATCAATGCCAGCACGGAGCATAACGAGGCGTAAGGCACACATTCTCTAAAAGACTTCGTTCCTTTATCTGCTGCTTCCAGGAGCGACTGTTCCACTTTGTTTTGGCTTTTAGCTTAGATTCTTTCTTTCTTTTTTCTTTTAGATGGCTTAAAGCGATGGACAAGTGCCATCGTTTCATCTGGAACATGCTGAAAACCAACAGATATGCTGTGGAGCATCGATTCCAGTGGATGGTCTATAATCAGTCCCCTAAAGGATGCGCTGAATGTGGCGCTGGAGGTAACTTCACTATTAAGCGAAAACCAAACTCCTGTCCCTATAAAAAGCAGCAATTACTTCTGACAGTTCTGATTTGGTTTTAAAGTCTTAGTTTATTTAAATCAGCAATAAAATACAATATAAAGAATTAGAATAGACATTAGGTCATGTGACTGTAGGGTCGACCATTTCTTGTTCAAAGAGTTGGATTTTTGGGCAATATAAAGCTCATATCTGTAGAGCAAAGAAATCTGGTTCCACCGTCTGGCACAGGTAACTTGTGAGAGGTCCTTCCAAGATCCACAAATGGTTTTTAATGCAGCAACGAGTAACGAATCAAACAATACAGCATCAAAATCATTTCAACACTTTTCAGGACAAGGGTTGCCTAAGAAAAATGGGCCAAAAACTGTACTGGATGCCCCAAAACAAACTCAGCAAGTTCTTCATTTTGGACTAAACACAATTGGTGGCATAACCAAGAGAGGGGAGCCCCCCCCCCACAAAATGAACATCTCCCTTGCTGTAGCTGGTGGGACATTTTGTTTTTCCATCATCTTGGTCCCAGTTTCTGCTTTTGTCTATCTTCTACTAATTCTCTTTCCAGGCCTCGGGAATCCTGGTTCCATCCCTGTGGGAGCCTTTGGGGGGGGGGGGGGGTTTCCCCGTGGGAGTCCCATAGACCTGGGTCTTCATCATAAGGCGTATGGGGACAGACTTTAAGATCTCAATCTGTACACTTTAGAGGAAAGGCAGAAGGGGGAGATATGATAGAGACATTTAAATAATACCTAGGAGGCCTAAATGCATATTACATTACATTTATTGACTTCTATTCCACCTTTAACTTTCAGTTCTAGTATATTAAGTTGTTGATAATAATATTGTTAGGGATATTTTGCTTATTAAAGCATTGTTGTATTTTAGAGGCATCTTTTATTATGCTCAACTTGGGGCTTAACATCTGCCATAAATGCTTCCATCGCCACGAAGTTGATGGTGGGCCATCCACTGAGTACATTATAAACAGTTCGGCTTGTCAGGTAAGTCTCAGAGACGGCATATCCATCAAGAAAGTGGGTTTTTTGAACAATACACTCTTGGCTGATCTCTTGACATTCTTCCCTCACGACTCCCTCGTAGTGTGAATGAAAGATCCACCATTTCTTTTCAGACTCCAGAACTGTTGGGCTGTTTTGATCCTGCTCAAAGTTTACAGTTTAGCTTCATGTAATATACATCAAATAATAATGAAATATCTAAGTTCACATGAAAGTTACTATGTTTAGAATTAATAGAGATAGATTAGGTTACATGGGGGTAGTGATGTGCGGATAGCGTAGCAAGTTTTAAGAAAGGTTTGGATAAGTTCCTGGAGGAAAAGTCCATAGTCTGTTATTGAGAAAGACAAGGGGAAGCCACTGCTTGCCCTGGATCGGTAGCATGGAATGTTTTGCCAGGTACTAGGGACCTGGATTGGCCACTGTGAGAACAGGCTAGTGGGCTTGATGGACTGTTGGTATGACCCAGTAAGGCTATTCTTATGTTCTTATGTCTTCCCCTCTCTGCTCCCCATTTTCTATTTTTTCACTCAATTAATTGTTAAGCTCTGGAACGCATCCTCTGGTAATGTGGTAACAGTGGTTAGTGTATCAGGTCCAAAAAAGATTTGGGCAACTTCCTGGAGGAAAAGTCCATAATAGATAGTAGCAGACTATGAACTTTTCCTCTATGAACTGAATGGTAATTTACTACGAGGGTAAATCAAAAATGAAAGGCAATTCTTAAATTACACGATAACCAGAACAGAGCTAGCAAAATTCAACATATGTACTCATAAATTCCCTGTTGGATAGTGTCACCTGCCGGGGTCTCTGGAAGCTTGTGGAAGTCCACCGACAGGCGGCAGCACGACCCTGGCGTGGCTCCCAAAGTGGAAGACCTCACTGGTGTCCCAATACTCCGGGCTTCGCTACAATAAACCACAGCGAGAGCCAAGTCAAATCAAAAATGTCCAAGGTTTAATTTGTCACCAAAAACAAAAATCATACAAGGAAGCACTAGCACTATCTTCCTTTTGCTCCAAAGGAAAAAGGTTTCTATCCTCCCAAAACAGTTCAATGGAAGAACAGCAGTTCTTATAGTAGGTAAGTCCATAGAAGTCCACAATAAAGGTTCTAGCGGCTTCCCCAGCAAGAGAAAACAAAACTAGTCCCAAAAAGGAAAAGTCCTCAAGAATACTCTTGAGTCCTGGACTTTCAGTCATATAATCCTGTTTGTTCACATTGCAAAGCAAACTTCAAACATGAAAAGAAAAGTCCAAACATGAAAAGGCCTTACTGCAGGCTCTTGTCATTCCAGCACTAGCTAGTCTCCAGTTGGGCAGCAGAATTGCTGGTTCCCCTTTATTCAATAGCTTTAACAAGCTCCCACAGATCTTCGGGGATCCTACCCCAATCCTGAAAGTCCCTTGGAATATAACAGGCAACAGGGAAACTCCTCCACAAGCCCAAAAGAAAACTCCTTTGAGTTGCCCCTGGCTTTTGCACAATGTAATTAATGCTGAATGCTGCTGCAGCACTGCTCTCAGCTTGGTTTTTCAGTAGAACCAAAACAAACAGTCCCAATAACTATCTCCTTATGGAAACCAGTACCTCCAGTCCTTAGTGAGAGACTGCCAAGCGGACATCCATGGCTTCCACGTTCTCAGCTCCAGGCACATTTTCTTCAGCTGTGTCCATACTTTCTGGAGCCCCCAACTGCTCAGCTGACTCTTGGTCAATGGAATTCTCCCATTCCATAGGCTCCTGTGCGAGGTCTGGCCTTTGCCTGGTCCGGAGAACCTTCTCTGCCAGGTCCTCGTGTGCAGCCTGCCTTACTGCCTTGGAGAGCTGTTTAAGAGAGTTTGTGCCACTCCCTGTTCTAGGTGTCTGTGTTCCTAGCTTTCGTGGTCTTTGGCTCCCCTCCCAGGTTGCTGGGCAGAATACAACTGGGAGCCTGATTAAACCTCTTAAGGGTGCTGGGTTTTTTACTGGGACGTGGAGCTAACCTGTATTCTGGCTCCTGCTCAGGTTCAGATGGCTCAGGATAGGCAACTCTGCTTTCAGGATCTCCTGCCTGATCATTCTCGATCAGTCTCTGATCTCGGTCAAAGGATTTACTATGGGGTTTCACTCTGACATGATCGTCTCAGGGAGCGGAAATGTCACAATAGTTTGTCCATACATAGTGCAGCGCTCGGCCTTTAGTCATGTGGCAGCCACAAGGTCAGAAACATGGACGCTCCATTGGAAGATTGCACCATCGAAGAACAACGTGCAGTGGTGCTCTCTCTTTTGGCAGAGGGAGTGACATCTGTGGAAAGCCACCTTCAGATATTGACTCAGTATCTAGAGAACACCATGAATCAAGAAAAAGTTTTTGAGTGGGAGAAAAGGTTTAAAGCGGGAAGAACATGTGTAACCCATTTAGGTCATTCTGGCTGCCCATCAACACACAAGAGCACATTGACAGGGCTGATGCCTTGATTAGAAAAGACCGACACATAACGGTGTCTCAATCGGCTGCAAATTGGGATATCGGCTATGGATCTGCCTGTGCCATAATGCATGATGACTTAGGATTCAGGAAAGTCTTTCCACGATGGGTTCCCAAACAGCTTAGCAACAGGGTGTGGAGTTTGCGACCCAGTTCCTGAGACGGTATGAAGAAGATCCGAGTATTCTGGAGAGAATTGTCACCGGCGACGAGACATGGGTGCCTCACTGCGACCCGGAGATCAAAAGACAAAGCACGATGAAGTAAAGGAAGCGGTGCTCACCTGGCTTCGGGAGCAGCCAAAAAACTTCTCTGCAGGAATCCTGAAGCTAGTTGAACGATACAACAAATGCATCATCTTGCATGAGGACTATGTGGAAAAGTGTATTTTTCCCTCCTATAGGGGATTCAGCTAGGGATGGAGGGAACAGGTCTTGGGATTTTGTCAAGGCCCTCTTGTGTTACTGGGTTAAAAGAGTTCCATATGAATGTGGCAGGAGGGGTGAGTTTGTGAGCTCCTGGTTATCTGATTGGAGACTAGTTGGCAAAGTCTGAATAAGTGGGTGGATATGTGCTAAAGGTTTTAGATTTGTAGCAGGATGAGACGTGACCACATAATTATCAGTTTGCTCATTTTTCAATTTTATATAATCTGAGAAATGCAGTAGGAAAAGTAACTTTAAACATTTGCCAAATTGTGTTTTCTGCTTCAAGTTTGAAGAATAAATTCTCCAGATACTGATCGCTTCATTGTTCTTTTTTTGTCAGAGACAAGATCGAGAGATGCGTGCGGCCACGTGAGTATTCTGAAAATGTACAATACTCTAGAGGTCCCCATTAGGCCTTCTTTCCCCTTTCTCCTTCAGTCTCCCCGGCTCCCTCCACTCACCTTCTCACCTCTGTGTGCTCCTGTGGCACTCACGCATTGGTGGCCGATATGGAAAGATGTGCATTTTATTTTCATTTGGCAGAGTTAACCCATATAGTGAGAGTCAGGGACAGATTTATCCATTGCATGCCTAAAGGCACAGGGACAGGGGAGTCCTGGCCTCCGGGTTTAAGGGTAACCTCACCAAACCACTACCACCTCTTGCTGTTCCTGGCTGACCAGAACAAATGCAACATAATGATTGAGGGTTATGTTAACCAGGTTTTCTATTCCGCCTTTACCTATTCACTTTAAGGCTGGATTATATTACAAGAGGTTGAGTCAGGAAGTTACAATGGACAGTTTGACACAGACATTCAATAGAGTTGCTAGAACAGGTAGATCAGGACAGTTAGGTCATAGTTACAAGTTCAAGTTAGTCATCATTGACTCATCGATATGTCCCGTGAGTTGCATTAGACAGTTTAGAAATGGGCTTTTACCATTTCCATTTCAGTTACATCTGGGTTGGCTCCCTGTATTGGTAGAGAAATGCTTTTAAAAGTTTTCTGAATCTAAGATAGTGGTCACAAGATCATTGTGTTTTCTTGGGAAGTATAAGTTTATCAAAACAAAACAAAATGGCAGGAGTTCAGTGGCCAAACTAATTAAAAGCGCCCGGATGGACTTCCAAAACTGGGTATTTGGAGAGCCCTGAGCTCAGGGCTGCATCTGAAGTGCCTCCGAGCATGAGTGGATATGATGTGATGACATCACATGCATGTGTGTGACATCATCACATTGCATCCATGCATGCTCACAGACCCTCCAGATGCGGAAAAAGAGATGAGGTTTCTGGGGGTTGGGCAGCAGGCAGAACAGGGCATGGCTGAAGCGGAATGGTGTGGAGCCAGGTGTCTTTTTTTCAAGGAGGAAATCTGGTAACCCTATCTTTAGGCCTAGCCTTAGATTCCTCTCACCACAGGAGAGCAATCTGAGAAAGGAAAGGGACTTGTCTATGCTCTTTTGCAGTTGCAAATTCAAAGCAGTTTACATATATACAGGGACTTATTTTGTACCTGGGGCAATGGAGGATTAAATGACTTGCCCAGTGTCACAATGAGAAGCGCTGGGATTCAGTCCCACAACCTCAGGGTGCTGAGGCAACAGTTCTAAGCCACTCCTTACCTCCTGGGGAACTGGGTTCGATTCCCACTGCGGCTGTTGTAGTTCTGGCCAAGTCACTTAACACTCCCAGGTGCAAACTGAGCACTTTTATATAATATGTCAACTGCCTTGCTTGTAACCACAGAAAAGGGGACGATCAAATCCCATCCTCTTTCTCCTCTTTTGGCTGCATCCATTCCATTTCAGTTTGACATGGAGGGATTGCCTTGCATCAGAATCATTGTCCTGCTTGTCCTCTGAGCAATCAAAGTTACTCACCCTTAGCAGGTGTTCTCTGAGGACAGCTGGATACAAATTCTCACTTCCTTTCCCGCCTTCCCTAGGAGTTGTGTTCTTTTGCTTTCATATTGGGCTAGATTCACTAAAGATAGCGACTCAATCGCTGTTGGCCAATTCTCCAACAGCGATTGATTCACTCTCAAGTTTGCATGCAAATCCACCGACTCAATCCCTCATTGAGTGATTGACACAATCCAGATCCCTAGCAGTAGTGACAGGGTAAGCAGCCTCCTGTCACTGTAACTTCATATATCCTGTCCCATTAGAAAAAAAGCCCCTAAAGCGTGATCTACCATCCCCCCAAACCCCAAAAAGATGGCAGGAAGGATTGTTGCTAAACCTGACATTAGTGAATCTAGCCCATGTACTGCTGGTCCCATGCTGGGTGGGAAGGCACTGGTTACACGTGTAGTGGATGCTGCAAAAAGCTTCAGAAAACTCTAGAATGCAGAGTGGCGTCTGCACTGGGTCTCCATCGGATGATATTACCCATGTGTGAGAATTTGTGTCCTGCTGTCCTGGGAGAACTCCTGCTACAGATGAGTAACTTCACTTTATCTAATTATGTGTAGATAATACTGGTTTGTGTACTCTAAGTTTAAATCTGAAATATATTCTCTCTTTTTCCAATTCAGAGAGCAAGGAGTCCAGAGTGACCTGAGGTACGATTCTGAAATGTCACAGAAATAATTTTAGTGGTGTTTTTACATCGGGGTGGGGGTAGATGTAAGAGCTCAAAAGTTACAGCAATCAACGAATGTTGAAAGCGTTCCCACAGAAGGGTTGGGACAACAACGGCCTTGGTGTGCTGCTATGCAAGATCCGAGCAACCAGCACTGTGGATCGTAAGGCAGCGGACGACTGCGCTTGGTTCGCACACAAGAGTACATTGAAGTTGTACGCGATCTTGTACTGAGCCAGTAGGATGCGCTGCAAATACACCGAAGAACTCGCCAAATAGCAAGAGAAACTGGAATAAGCCAGTCAACTGTGGTTGGAATAATTCATGATGATCTGAAATTAAAGTGTCTTAAAATGTGTCGTGTCCAGAACAAAGATACATGACTAAAATGGTGCAAGCAGCTTTTGACCAAGTACACAGAGCAGAGTGTCGGCTTCATCTGGTTTACAGATGAAAAGATATTTACCGGTTAACACACAGAATGATTGCCTATGCGTACCTTCAACAACACTGAAGCTTGAGGTTAATGCCAATCGCCTACTACGAACCTCCCCGACTTCCAGCCAATCAGTCATGATCTCGATCGCAATCTCAGATTTACAGATTTCTTCTTCATTGATCCTGGGGTTAAGATCAACGACGCATACTACTGGGACATCCTCTTGATGCAGAAGCTGTTGCCAGCGATCCGTCGCATGTCACAGCTTCAAACAGGACAATGCCCCAGTAAATCGGAGAAAGAACACCTTAGAACTGCTACTTCGGGAGACCTCAGACTTCATTGGTCCAGGCCTCTGGCCTGCGAATTCATCAAATCTAAGCCTAGTTGACTACCGGATCTGGGGGCTGATAGAGGAACGCAACTACCAGACAGCGATATCTTACGTCAAACAGCGTCTCATCTCTGTTTGGCTTGAGCTGAAGCAGAGCGTCATTGACAAGTCCATAGATCAGTGGCGGCCAAGGCTGATGGTGTGCCTTTGAGGAAAGGGAGTTAACTGAAACATTACTTTTTTATTTATTTATTCAATTTTCTATACCGTTCTCGCAGGGGAGCTCAGAACGGTTTACATGCATTTAATCAGGTACTCAAGCAGTTTTTCCCTCTCTGTCCCAGCGGGCTCACAAACTATCGTACCTGGGGCAATGGGGGGGATTAAGTGACTTGCCCAGGATCACAAGGAGCAGTGTGGGTTTGAACCCACAACCTCAGGGTGCTGAGGCTGTAGCTTTAACCACTGCGCCACACTCTCCCTCTTTTTGACTTTACATTTTTCTGCAAAATACAGCATAAAACTTTTTGATGTGTTTTTATTCAGTTCACAATTCATTTTCACAAGGCAGTATTGTGGTGTGGTAGGAAATAGTTACGTTTTAAATCAACTTCATTCAGAACACAACACACTAAATTTCATAAGAATCGACCGAGTTCTGTGGAAGATACAACAAAAACCATTTTGGTGTGGTTGGCATAATATAAAATCATACGTATATCACAAAACCTTTCGGTTCTGTGCGGTTTAAAAACTAAGAAGACTGAACAATCTCAGTGATTAACAAGTCAATTCTCCATACAAGAGGAAGAAAGAGATAACAGTCCGTGAAACTCTGCATCCCAACTAGCTGCTTGGTAAGACAGCAATCTTTGTCAAAAATCTCTTCTATGTACAACCACGAGCAGAAGGGAAAACAAGCATTGCAGTGGCTCGCAATGAGTGAACGTTAACTGATCAACTGGATAATTGTGTATATGTAACCATGCAAGGCCTAATAACACGTGGTTCCAAACTTGAAAAACACCCTAGCCTCTACTGGCAACCAGTGAAGGTGTAATATAATCTGGGTTTTTTCCCCTAATTAAACATTAAATGCACGGCAGTATTTTGAACAATACGTAATCTTTGAAAATGTTTACGATAACCTGCCAGATGTATATTGCAATAGTCCAAAATACTCAACACTGATGATTGTACCAATAACCTGAGTGGAGTAATATTGAAGTATGATCTAATTGTTCATAGTTTCCATGATGTAAAGAAGCTTTTTTGAACTTAAACTCATGGATAGATTTTTTTTAAAATCAAAGTATACACCTAAAATCCTGATTGTTTGGGTGATAGGGTACGACACTCCATTCAGAGTCAAATGTTCTTCTGTACGTTTGGTAGGAGATGCAAAGCAAAATGTAGTTTTATCTGGGTTAAGCTTTCATTTAAAATCCCTCATCCAATAATCTACAGTCTGAAAAACCTTCGAAATTAACCGAGAAGCTGATGAAAGATTAGAAAACATAGGAATTACTAAAGTTATGTCTTCTGCATAACTAAAAAAATTGATATCAAAATTTGATCATCTTGAACCCAAGAAGGCAAGATAAATATTGAAAAATACTGAGGAAAGAGGGGATCCTTGATGAACTCCACAAGGATTACTCCAAGTATCTGACAAGACCCCATTAAAACTCACTTGATAAGTATGTAAATAAATTAATCAGAGTGTATATAATATGAAAACTGTTTTTATTGTGACCACAGAAAGACAGTATAGAAAAATCCTAAATTAGTTTCTACTCTTTTCTTTCCAGGAGACACGGGAGAATGAGGAGAATAAGGAATGGGTAATTATAGTCAAATTTTTTTAAATATTGATAAAGGAGGTTTTTAAAAAAATACTTTTGCCCTTGTATAAAAGGCTGACCCCTAGTGGTAGTACTGTGAGACTACTACTATTTGTTATAACTTCCTTTTGGAACCCTGTGCTAGACGGGGCCCATTAGCAACCTAGGATCACCTTGGATAAGTTCTAGGGGTGGATGGAGATCCAGGGGGGCCAAGGAATTGGGGAGCAGGGGGAGGGATGTAATTATAAAATGATTCACTATATTGGGCAAACTGAAGGTCTATCAAGCCCTATATCCTGTTTCAAACAAATGTTGACAAATCAGGTCACAAGTACCTGGAGAGACCCCAAAGAGTAAAACAGATTCTTATATTTTATGCTGCTGATCCCAGAAATAATCAGTGGATTTTCCCAATTCCATTTTAAGGACGGTTTATGGACTTTTCTTTAGGATCATTTCCAATCGAATTCCAGAACTTAAATTACAGATTGGATTGGATTGGGGAGTCAACTGATGGGATTGTTTTGGAACCCAGCAGATTGTAGGAACCAAGTGGGGGAATGGGGAGATCAGGGGAGGGAAACAGATTAGTGACATTGAAGCTGTGCAGGTGATGGTCAATATTCAGGTAGCAGACATCCACCTAGTTAAGCACAGAAAGATAGGCTAACGTTTTGTGCAGTTCTGTCTGGCCACTTAGCTATGTGGGCACCAACCCAGAATATGGCCTTTCCGTATATGGCCTGTGTAGTCTGAGCTTGTAGTTAAGAGCAGAATTTCAGCAGCTGGTCTGCTCAGTGGGCCTAAGTGGGCAGGAGACTCTGAATAGTGATCTCAGAATGATTCTGGAGAACTGAAAAACAAAATACCCTTAAGGAAAGGATTTATTTGAGTTCTCGGTGCAAATAGGGTGAACATGCAAAGTACCGGACAGACTAGATGGAACTTCATTTTGACTGATAACTTTCTTGGGCTATATTTGATTATAATTTATTTTGCCTATTATACTTAAAATAATCTGTTTTGTTATCTGCTTTATTATATTCAGACTGAAAAGAATGTGGGGGAATATGCGAGCCTGTTTTACATGTCAGTGAAAGGTAAGATTTCTAACAAATACGAGGGGCGTTCAATAATTTATCTACCTCAGTAGGAAAGGAAAGAGTTTTCAATAAATAGCTCCATCCACTTTTCCTGCAATGACTTTAACCCCTTCCAACCGGGACATCACAGCTTCCTTGATATCTTCATCACTTGAAAATCGCTGTTCATGGAGAGATTTCTTCAATACACGGAACAGGAAATAATCCGAAGGAGCCAGGTCAGTACTGTAGGGTGGATGGCTCAGCTACTGAAACCCACATTCTCAGATGGCAGCATGTACACAGCATTGTCGTGAAGCAGCAGCACCCCAGTTATGGTTATCTTGTGTGGCATGAACTCCAGAATCAAAAATCCATCATCCCAGAAGACAGATGCCATGACTTTGCCTGCAGATTTTTGGGGGTGGGGGATGACTTGTTCTTCCACTGCATTGCAAAAAAATTCACTTGGTCTTCACAGAGCACCTCCAAGTTCTCTTGACAGCACTGGAGCCTCTAGGCCTTCTGACATGGCGTTAGCATTCTTGGAACGCATCTTGCATTAACCTTGGACATGCCCAACTTTTCATGAATTATTTTCTAAACTGTACCTGCCAAGATGTCCACTTTTTCAGCTATTTGGGAAATCTTAACTCGTCTGTCAAACAAAATTAAATCTTCTATTTTCTTGCATACTTCTGTTGAAGTTGCTCCAACAGGCCGTCCAGGGTGAGGGCCATCTTCAATGGGTTCTCTACCCGCACTTATATTGCTTGCTCCAAAATATTACTTTATTGAAAATGGAGCAGACTCACCAAAAACTGCAATCATGCGTTCATGGATCTACTTTGGCTTTTTCCCTCCTTTTGTGAGAAATTTTATCACTGAACTGTGCGCATGAGGACTCTTTTGACATCCTGTCTCTTGGAATGTGAGACTCACACTGAGATACAACTGTGCATGAATAACCTTGAGACATGTCACATGTTATATGCCCCTCTTTCAATGGAAATTTACCTGTCCTCAAGAATGGAAGGCTTGCACAGGCTGTATGTCTAAGGTTGTGAGTAATTTGTGGTTCTGATCTGTCTGTCTTTGCTTATAGAATATTGTATGGATGTGTGTTGGTGTGTCATTTCTGTGTCCATGTGAGTGTGTCTCCTCTGGTTCAAATCCGAGCTCTCTCTTCGTTTGTATTGGTGGGTGTATAGGTATCTGTCTCCTCTGGTTCTGATCCAACTCTTTTCTTGCCTGAGCTGTATATATGAATATGTGCATCGGTTTCTATATTTGTGTGCATCTCCTCGAGTTCTAATCCCAACTCTGTCTCTTCACACAGGCAGGAACGGCTATTGCTTCACTGACAACACTGAGGCCTTTATATGGTTTCCAGCTGCACTCCAATATACAGCTTTCCCTCAATAACCTTATGTGACTCCTGTCACCATAGCCATCCACTGCCACTAACTCCTGGCGGCATCTGTCTACATCTTCTTCATGTTCTTCTTCACGGTGAGTACTCAGGCATAGAGATTTAAAAAAATCCTACTTGGGGGTCCCTGAGTTGATTGGAGAAGATCACTAAGGTTTAGGGAGATAAAGTTATTCACTCGGGGTCACAGCGAATAATGGAAAGAGAGGGATTAGTACTTAGGCACAGGCAGATAAAGTGATCACGTTTGACCATGCTTAAATCTAGGAAGCTAAACTGTGAACCCTTAGATTTCGAGCTGCCATTCTTCTGAAGGGGCTAAATTTAGTGCAGTGAAGTGGTGGAATAGAATGGGCAAAGTTGAAGGATTTACTTGTCTTTCAAGAAGTACAAAGATGAGGGGATACACCACAAAGTTAGTAATACGCAATTTTACAACAAACTAGAGAAAATATTTTTCACTCAATCTATAATCTATCTATCCAGCTCTGTCTCCTCACTCAGGCTGGAAAAGCCAGGCTTCACTTCTAACATCGAGGCCTGCTCCTATGGATACCATCTGTGCTCCACTCTGCTGCAAACTCTCATGGACTTTATGGTCATGCCTCTGTTCGCCAAAGCCATCCACAGCCACTACCTCCTGGCGGCATCTGTCTACATCTATACGATGTTCTTCTCCACGGTGAGTATTGAAGCATCGAGATAAAATAACCTACCCAGGGTCAATCCTCCCTCCTGGCAAAGGCTATGAGGCTCATAATCAAAACAAAAATACATCCTCAAACCGACCTAAGTCAGTACTTGGATGACCTAAAAAATAAGTCGTCTAAGTACCGATAATCAAAACGGGTTTTTGGATGTATTCAGAGACTTTTTAGGCCTCTGAATTCTGCTGTGCGCCCATAGCTCAAAAGGGGTGGTTTTGGAGGAGTGGTTAGGGTGGGAGGTGAGCAGGATGTGGGCTGATCTAGACTAAGTTGTCCTACAGTGATAACCGAAAGTTTTACAAGGTTGCCTGGACAGAACTTGTACCTTGTGACTTAGTGCTGGATTGGTATAAGTGCTGGATTGGGTTGCTGTTGAGCTGATCACAGCTAGGATATCTCCGAGGTGCGATCAGTTTGGTGCGGGGGGCAAAGATTGTAGGGAGGAGAGATGCCCAATTCCTCCTACTGGAACACCTCACCAAAATTTAGGCACTTTGGGCCAACCGGAATCTTAGACCTGTCTCACAGTGCATTCAGAGATGCGCTGGGAGTAGCTTAAGATTCCGATTGGCCCGATCCATTAGGCCAACCCCAAAAAATCTTAGGCCACTCCCAGTGCATCCCAGAATGCACTGTGAGACAGGCCTAAGATTCCGTTTGGCCCAGGCACCTAATGCCCCTCCTATGTGAGGGGCCTTAGGCGCTTGGGACAAAAGGGCCTAAGGACTAGGACCACCATTCAGTGAACGTGGTGTTGCCGGACAGACAGAGAAAGGATCCGTCTGGTCAGCCAACTTACAATGAGGTACTTTGGGGTCCAGGTGGGCTTGGGCGGGGTCCGGCGGCATCTGTCTACATCTACACGATGTTCTTCTCCACGGTGAGTAGGGAATGACACGGGGAAAAAAATCTGTCCCCGTCACTGCACTGTCCCCGGCCCACCATCCTCTGCACCGCCCCGTCACCGCCGTTCCCTTCACCGCCCCGTCACTGTCACCGCCATCCCTTTCACCGCTACTGCCATCCCATTCACCGCCCCGTCACCGTCCCCGCTGCATCCATATAAGCCTTAGTACTGTAATATTTAGCTTATTCCTTTCTTATAAATCAAAGTTCCTTCTGCTGAACTAGAGGAAGAGATGTTCAGCTGGCAGGGCTTTGTTTATAAATTTTTATCAACACAAGTAATATACTACTTTATCCTAAAGCAAAAAATAAATAAATAAATAGAATTTTTTTTTTCCTACCTTTGTTGTCTGGTTTCTGCTTTCCACATCTTCTCATTCAATTCCTTCCATCCACTGTGTGTCTTCTCTCTGCGTCTTCCATTTGCTATTACTGTGCCTCTCCCTTCACCCCCTCCCACAATTGGTCTAGCACCCATCTTCTTCCCTCCGCTCCCCCATAGTCTGGCATCTGTCTTCTTCCCTTCCAGCGTCTTCTCCCCACTCTGCCTTCCACATTTCCAAGGAAGAGAAACTTTTCCCTTTCACCCCTCGTTCCTTGTGTGAGCCGGAACACGCGGTCCCCGCAGCACCCACCCGCACGCCGGCTCGATCGTTTAATTTCCTCTCTCCAGCTCTCCTTAGTTTGCCGGCTTTCTTTATCGGCGACCGGTACGCTTTCTAAGAGCCTGCGCATGCGCGGCTGCTCAAAGTTCAATCTTCTGCTCTGCTGCAACTTCCTGTTTCCGGTTGGGTCGGAGCAGAAGATTGAATACTGAGCAGCCGCGCATGCGCGGCTCTTTTGAAAGCGTTCGATCGCCGAAAAAGAAAAGCCGGAAAACTAAGGTGAGGTGGAGAGAGGAAGCTGGTTAAACGATCGAGCCGGCGGGCGGGTGGGGGCTGCGGAGACCGCCCGATCCTTTATGCCTCACTGCGGTGACAAGACCATTCACCGCTCTACGGGGCGGTGATGGCCTTGTCTCCGTCCCCGCAGAGGCTGCTAATTTTCATTCCCCGTTTTTGGCGGGTTACCCACGGCTAAACGCGGTAGCCGCGGGTAAACTGCCACCGTGTCATTCTCTAACGGTGAGTACTGAGGCATAGAGCTAAAATAACCTACCCAGGGTCAATCAGAGAGTGGCAGGCAGAGTTGGGATTAGTATTGAGGCAAAGGCAGATTATCTCCAGAGTCCACTTCAAATGTGCCTGCCTCACTTTCAAGATCCTACACGGTAT
This sequence comes from Geotrypetes seraphini, assembly GCF_902459505.1. Taxonomy (NCBI): domain Eukaryota; kingdom Metazoa; phylum Chordata; class Amphibia; order Gymnophiona; family Dermophiidae; genus Geotrypetes; species Geotrypetes seraphini. Next base: position 240,890,072 of record NC_047086.1, on the reverse strand, counting down.
TCTCCCTCCCTTCATTCCTCTTTCTTGGAACTCCTCTAACCCCAATTCTGCCAGATCCACCCAAAACCTGAAACTTTCCTTTCCCTCTCTAAAAGGTGTTTCACTTGTAGGAAAACTAGTTTCTTCCCTTCCTTTCAGAATCACTCAGCTCTGGAACAACCTTACCTCCCCTCTTTAGGAATCTGAGCTCCCTCCAACTCTTCCGTAAACATCTGAAAACCTGGTTATTCTCAAAAATGTAACTCCTCCTCCCTCTCTGGTTTTTCTAGTCCTCTAAATTTTCTCTTCATTTTGCCTCTTCCCTCCACTGGAGTTCCTTTCTACCCTAACTCTTGTTAACCGTGTCGAGCTTTACGAATGTAGAGATGATGCAGTATACAAACCTAAGGTTTAGATTAGATTAGGCAGATAAGGTGATCACGTTTGATCATTCTTAAATCTAGGAAGCTAAACTTTGAAACCTTAGATTGCGATCTCTCACTCTTCTGAAGGGGCTAAATTTAGTGGAGGAAGAACTCTGATATGACTAAGTGGCTAACAAGTAGAGATGCTGCTTCTGCAGATAGAGGTTATGAGATCAAATCCCAGTGCTGCTCCTTTTGACCCTGGGCAAGTCACTTAATCCTCCAGTGCCCACTGCTTTGAATTTCAGCTTTGCATGCCAAAGCCACAAAAAGGCAGTATACAAGACCCCATTCCCTTTCCTTTCCTGTAGGGATTTAGATAGCAGAAGATTCACTCTGATAAAGGCATGAAAAACTAGTGGAAGTAGGTGAAAGAGACAACTAGGGTAGCATATTTGTTTGTATCTGACAATGCTGTTACTCTTTCATATACAACAGGTGGAAAAAGAAGAAACCCCAGAACAGCACTCTTTAAAGTTGAGACTGCTTTGCCAAAAGCAAAACCTTAGACTCCATGAAAGAATCTACACTGTAGAGAAATCGTGTGTTTTAAATGTGACAAACGCTTCAATCAAAAACAATACCTCAGGGAAAAAAAAAACAACAATACGTCAAAATTCTTGAAAGAATCCATATATTTTCTTCTGTCATTGTAAGGTATGAAATCTTATATTTTTGTATATATTGCACTTGAGAATGCAAATAAAGATTTTTTACAAAAAAAAGAATCCAAACTGGAAAAAAGCTTAAAAATATTCTAAATGTGACAAATGCTTCAATCAAAAACAATACCTCAGGAAAAAACCCCAATACGTCAAAATTCATGAAAGAATCCATATATTTTCTTCTGCCCTTCTGAAGAATGGAATCTGATGTTTTTGTGTTGCACTTGAGAATGCTAATGATTGTTTGCAAAAAATGCAAAAAACAAACAAACTGGAGAAAAACATAAATATTCTGAATATGCTAAACGCTTCAATCAAAAACAGTACCTCAGGAAAAAAAATACGTCAAAATTCATGAATCCATATATTTTCTTCTGTCATTGTGAGGTATGCAATCTAAAGGTTTTGTATATATTGCATATGAGAATGCTAATAAAGATTTTTTAAAAAAAGAAAAAAAGAATCCAAACTGATGAAAATCAGAAAAATTCTGAATGTGACAAACACTTCAATCAAAAACAATACCTCAGGAAAAAAAAAAAATCATCAAAATTCATAAAAGAATCCATTTATTTTCTTCTGACATTGTAAGGTATGAAATCTGAAAGTTTTGTATATATTGCACTTGAGAATGCTAATAAAGGTTATTAAAAAAAAAAAAAGAATCCAAACTGGAGAAAAACATAGAAATATTCTGAATATGACAAATGCTTCAATCAAAAACAATACTTCAGGAAAAAAAACAACAACAATACGTCAAAATTCATAAAAGAATCCATATATTTTCTTCCGTCATTGTGAGTTATGCAATCTGAAGATTTTCTATATATTGCACTTGAGAATGCTAATAAAGATTGTTTAAAAAAGAAAAGAATCCAAACTGAAGAAAATCAGAAATATTCTGAATGTGACAAACGCTTCAATCAAAAACAATACCTCAGGAAAAAACCCCAATACGTCAAAATTCATGAAAGAATCCATATATTTTCTTCTGCCCTTCTGAAGTATGGAATCTGATGTTTTTGTATACTGTATGCTGCACTTGAGAATGCTAATAAAGATTATTAAAAAAAAAAAAAAAAGGAATCTAAACTGGAGAAAAACAGAAATATTCTGAATGTGACAAACGCTTCAATCAAAAACAATACTTCAGGGAAAAAAACACAACAATTCGTCAAAATTCTTCTGTCATTGTGAGGTATGGAACTTGATATTTTTGTATATGTGGTACTTGAGAATGCTAATAAAGATTGTTTCAAAAAAAAAAAACACCAAAAAACAATCCAACCTTGAAAAAAAGCTTTAAAATATTCTGAATATGACAAACACTTCAATCAAAACTAATACCTCAGGAAAAAAAAAGCAACAGTACGTCAAAATTCATAAAAGAATCCATATATTTTCTTATGTCATTGTGAGGTATGCAATCTGAAGTTTTTGTATATACTGCACATGAGAATGCTAATAATGATTATTTTTAAAAAAGGAATCCAAACTGGAGAAAAACATATAAATATTTTGGAATATGATAAACGCTTCAATCAAAATAAAATACTTCAGGAAAAAAAAAACCAATTCGTCAATATTCTTCTGTCATTGTGAGGTATGGAACTTGATATTTTTGTATATGTGGTACTTGACAATGCTAATAAAGATTGTTTCCAAAAAAAACCCCAAAAACAATCCAACCTGGAAAAAAAGCTTTAAAATATTCTGAATATGACAAACGCTTCAATCAAAAACAATACCTCAGGAAAAAAAAAAAATCATCAAAATTCATAAAAGAATCCATTTATTATTTCTTCTGACATTGTGAAGTATGAAATCTGAAAGTTTTGTATATATTGCACTTGAGAATGCTAATAAAGGTTATTAAAAAAAAAAAAGAATCCAAACTGGAGAAAAACGTAGAAATATTCTGAATATGACAAATGCTTCAATCAAAAACAATATCAGGAAAAATTCATAAAAGAATCCATATATTTTCTTCTGTCATTGTGAGGTATGGAATCTGAAGTTTTTGTATATACTGCACATGAGAATGCTAATAGAGATTATTTAAAAAAAAAAAAAAGGAATCCAAACTGGAAAAAAACATAAATATTTTGGAATATGATAAAAGCTTCAATCAAAAACAATACTTCAGGAAAAAAAAAACAATTCGTCAAAATTCTTCTGTCATTGTGAGGTATGGAATTTGATATTTTTGTATATGTGGTACTTGAGAATGCTAATAAAGATTATTAAAAAAAAAAGAATCCAAGCTGGAAAAAACCATAAATATTTTGAATATGACAAATGCTTCAATCAAAAACAATAACTCAAGGAAAAAAACCACAGAATTCTTCAAAATTCATAAAACAATTAATATATTTTCTTATGTCATTGTGAGGTATGGAATCTGATATTTTTGTATATGTTGCACTTGAGAATGCTTATAAAGATTGTTTACAAAAATTTTTTAAAAAGAATCCACATTGAAGAAAAAGCTTAAAAATATTCTGAATGTGACAAATGCTTCAATCAAAACCTCAGTAAAAAAAACAACAACCAATACGTAAAAATTCATGAAAGAATCTATATATTTTCTTCTGTCATTGTGATGTATGAAATCTGATGTTTTTGTCTTGCAATTGAGAATGCTAATGATTGTTTGCAAAAAAAAGCAAAAAAACAAACAAACTGGAGAAAAACATAAATATTCTGAATATGCCAAACGCTTCAATCAAAAACAGTACCTCAGGAAAAAAAAAATACATCAAAATTCATGAATCCATATATTTTCTTCTGTCATTGTGAGATATGCAATCTAAAATTTTTGTATATATTGCATATTAGAATGCTAATAAAGATTTTTTTTAAAAGAAAAAAAGAATCCAAACTGAAGAAAAACATAAATATTTTGAATAAGACAAACGCTTCAATCAAAAACAATACCTCAGGGAAAAAAGAACACAACATGAGTACCATGAGGAGCACTATTTTTATCCAATGTGTCTTTCATAGTTATATTGTAAGCTCTTTTGAGCAGAGACTGCCTCTTGTGTATTTGATGTATAGTGCTGCATGCATTTGGTAGCACTATAGAAATAATAAATAGAAATACTGTATTTTATCTTGCTGTATGTTGCACATTCTTTTCAAACTGCTTTGAACTTGATACTAATAAAAATAAGTTTTCCTCTTGATGTATCATTTTCCTGAGTGTTAGGTCTGATTATGTTGACTTTTCCTGAATGTTACATGTTGACTGTTTTATTAGTTGTTTATCAAATATCAATAAATATATTGAAGTTAAAAATATATACAGTATATATATCTAAACCTACCTCTCTTGTCCCACTACTCTCTATCTCAGTGGATAACACTAATCCTCCCTCTCTGGTCAACTGACAACCCCAGGGTCATCTTTGACTCTCTCTCTTTCTTTACACAAATCCAACGACCACCAAAACCTGCCATTTCTATCTCTAAACTACCACCAACATCTTACCCTTCCTCTATGAGCACACCAACAAAACCCTTATCACATCTCATCTGGACTACTGCAACTTGCTTCTCACTGCTCTTTCATGTAACCATCTCTCTCCCATTTAATCTGTTCAACATAGAAGCAAGAGAGGATGAAAGGCCAAAATATGCCAAAAGAATTCCAGCACAGTGCCAGGAAAGGCTAGAAGACCCTAAAATAATTGATGAGTGCCAACTAAGCAGGAAAACTGGCTGAAGGCCCTAAAATGAGTTCTAAGGGTCAAAGCAGGAGATTTCTAGTCAAGAAGTAAAGTGAGCTTTGAAGAGCCAAAATGAACCATAGAGAGCCAACACAGCAGCAAGACTGGCTGGAAGTCTGAAAAGATAGGCTGCAGTTCTTTTCATAAACTGACCTCGCAACTACCCAATTGCTGTTATAATTCAGGTTTATTAGCAATAAACAAAAGGCAGCTTACATGAAACAACAAAAGTACAGCACATTGAGCTAAAAGGAAAACATACATAGAAAGTGTCCTGCTTCTGTTCATGGATCCGTTCTCCCTCTCTCCCCCCGCGGGCTATACCAACCAGCATGCCACTTATATACTTTAGTTCAGTAGCCTAGGGTATCACCTAGTTACAGATTACATACCCACTTTCCATTGGTTTGTTACATGCATCATTTCTATTGGCTATATGGTCCATACAGTTATATTGAAGTATGACATCACCTAATGTCAAAACTGACCTTTCTATTTCCCTGACACTGCATTCTTAATACTAAGGCACTAATTTCTGAGGACAAGCCTTCTCTGTGCTGAGCTTGATTGTCAATAGTTCTGATAATTTTTTGGTAGGACATTTTATCTTGTACTGTTGCTTGAGTTTATCCAATGATATCACAGAAGATCTCTGCCAGTTACTAGAGCACACGTGAATCATAGAGCATATTGTCTCCTGCTGACAGGCAGAAATATGATTGTCCAGATGCTTGAATTCATAAGCACTATGTCTCTCTTAAAAGTATAACTTTATTTTTGGGGTCTCAGAGTTCTTCGCCTACAGTTTCATGCAGGTCTTATTCCTGATTCTTCCTCATTGCCTACATTTTCATGCAGATCTTATTCCTGATTCTTCCTCAAGTCCCCCCAAAATTGGCCAGAAAAAATGCAAAAGGCAATAAGTCCCGTAATGTAATTTTGTAAAGAACTTTGAAGAGAGACTTCAAGAATTGATCATGGTTCAGTTTTTGTTGGAGTTATGTTCTTCAAAACTGATTTACAAATTTTAAAAAAGGGAAGAGCATGGAGATTTTTAATCCTGAGCCTCTGAAATGTGGCATTCTGCAGGAGAAATAGGACTGCAGATCCCAGAATGCTCTAGTGGGCTCTTCAAGTACCAAATCTAGATGAAGAATGTGATAGAACTGCAGTTTGTAGAAATGCCACTAGATGGCAGCTTTAGACAGAAAAAGATCTATTCCATCTACTGCAGGGGTGCCCACACTTTTTGGGCTAGCGAGCTACTTTTAAAATGACCAAGTAAAAATGATCTACCAACAATAAAATTTAAAAAAAACACAAAGCACACTGTACGCATAGAAAATGTTAATCATCATTCCTATTCCAGGGTTTTTCAAAGAGGTCAAAGCTAGATGACTCTATGCACTCACCTCACTAACAACCATACAAAAACAGACAAATACCCTTTTTACTAAACCACGATAGCAGTTTTTAGCGCAGGGAGCTGCGTTGAATGCCCAGCGCTGCTTTCGACGCTCACTAGGCTCCCTGCGCTAAAAACCTCTATTGCGGTTTAGTAAAAGGGGACCACAGTGTAAAATATAGACAGCAGATATAAATTCAGATACATTTTGATCACTAAATTTAAAATAAAATCAATTTTCCTACCTTGGCTGGTGATTTCATGAGTCTCTGGTTGCACTTTCATCTTCTGACTGTGCATCCAATCTTACTTCCCTTCTTTTAGCCTGTATGCTTCCTCTCCTCCTGACCTCATTCCCCCCCAACGTTTTCTTCCTCTCTCCCTGCCCTCTCTTTCTCTCTTCATGCCCCCTTTCTTTTTTTCTGTTTCTCTTCTTTCCTTCTGTCTCCCTGCCTGCCTTCTTTCTCCCTCCCTGCTCTCCCCCAAGCCACTGCCACTGCCGCTGCCATCGGATAACAGGCCCCCATAGTCGCCCGCCGCCAGCCAAGCTCTCCCTGCTTCGAGTCCACCAGCATTCCTCTCCCCTACGTCAATTCTGCCGTCGGAGAGGAAGTTCCGTTGGCCAGAACTTCCTCTCCGACGGCAGAATTGACGTCGGGGAGAGGAAGGCTGATCGGCCCAAGATCGACCTATTGGGAAAAATGCTGCCGGTTCCTGCCTTTGAGGAAACAGAAAGTAGGCAGGACCTGGCAGCAAGAAGAGCAAATCGCAAGCTTCACTGACCTGTCTCCCGCTTTAGCCCGCGAACGGGGATCTAACATGTGCCTGCTAGCTTCCCTTCTCCCCCCCCCCCCACGACAAAACTTCCGGTTTCAGAGGGAAGAGAAGGGAAGCCGGTACAAGCACACGTTAGCCCCCGGAGCATAAGTTCTCCATGCCGGTTTTTTTTTTTAATATTGAGCAGCGGCGGCAGCAACAGAATTCAGAAGCGGGCCAGTCAGGAGGGGAAAAAAGAGAAGGGAACCCGCTCTGCGAGCGACCTGTCGATTGCGATCGACGTATTGGGCACCCCTGATCTACTGTATATAAAGCATTACTTTGATCTCTTCTGTAGAAAACCAAATTTGATAAATTGATAGCAGGCCCAGGAAACATAGACAATCACCCCTAGCGCCAAATTTTGATAGATGCTAAGCATTTCCACTCTCTTCTAAGCCTGCAGCCACCAGCTGCAGCAATAACGAGCAAAAATCAGTGTGAGACCTATGAGTGAGTGTACAAGCGCATAGGTCTTGTGGCAGCCTCACCTCTCATGCAGCAGGAAGCCATGGGTCCCCCACAGGCTCCGTGAGCATGGATGCTGACTTACAGGCTCCATCCTGTCATTGAGTCAAATTTTCACAGTGGCATCGCTGAAGAGGGCTGAGGTGGCACTGACAAGCTCACAGAATACCTGTTTGATTTATAGTGGTCAGGATTCAGGAGGGAAGTGATGCAGGAAGGCAAGGAAAGAGAAAGACCTGAGTGTTTATGGGGGGAGGTGATGGTGACAGGTACAGCATGCTTTCCTTTAGGTTCAATCATTCCCACCAGTCTGTCACTCAAATGGAATAATTCAAGCTGAAACAAGTGAAACAGCTGGAACACCTTTACTGAATAGGTGACTTGTAGGTCCAACTGGTAACTATTTACATCTTGGTTCTAGAATACGGAAATTGGTAAAAGCTTTCATGATACAGTCAAATCTATCATGTCTTCATTGTGTTTCCCAACCTTTTCACACCAATTCTTTCAATTTTCGCGGTGAACTGTTCTGGGTCTCTCCCTCTTCCAGCCAAGCTGTAACACTCCACTGGGGCTCCACCATAAGCAAAGTCCTTTACCCGCCCCACAGAGGTGGGTATTCACACTAACAATCTTTGTCCCCTCTTGGTATCAACCCTCATGTGAAGGGTCTCTTTGCATTAATGCTCAGTAAGCCACCTAATCTCATTCTCTGCCCTCAGCACAAGGCCACCCTTTTTTCCTCGCCAAGCTGAAACAGCCTTCTGCTCACTGGCAAACTCACTCGGACTTTCACCACATGAGCTGATCACACTTCCAAGAGTCTCCCTCAGTAGTGGGGGCTCTTGCGGGAGGGCAGGATAACCAGAAACCCTGCTTCTTCTGCTGTCCTACCTTTTATTTGCTCTTCCCTCCAACTAAACAGGTCAGGGCCTTCTAACTCGTGCCACACAGCTCTTCTATCTACATACGTAGTCAATGACTCCCTAAAGAATCTCCCACCTTCTCTACAGCTGAGGAACTCTTGGGGGCAGGGGATTTCACATATGTGTACCTGAAAGGTACATGTAGAGTTTCAAACAAGCACAAAAGAGTTCAATATTGGCTTGTAATGTGGTTAAATATATGAGGGTGGTTTGAAAAGTTTGGGAAAAAAGCAAGTTATACACTTGGTCGACAGGAACGGGAAATATGTAGCACAGTGGTCAAAGCTACAGCCTCAGCACCCTGGGGTTGTGGGTTCAAACCCACGCTACTCCTTGTGACCCTGGGCAAGTCACTTAATCCCCTCATTGCCTCAGGTACGTTAGATAGATAGTGAGCCTGCTGGGACAGACAGGGAGAAATGCTTGAGTACCTGAATAAATTTATTTAAACCGGTCTGAGCTCTTATGGGAGAACGGTATAGAAAATTGAATGAATGAATGAGTCCAGCGAGTAAGCTATTTTTCCTACGATACAAAAAAACTGAAAACTCGTTGGACTAAGGGGCTGATTCTACAAATGGGCGTCCAGATTGTAGGCAGCGGTAGGCGAGCTTAAGCGGCCACTTGGTGGAATGGAAACAGTGGAGGAGGGGAGATATGCTCCTTGCTAAGAATGTCTCTGTACCCTACATGTCAGTTCTTGCAGAAAAGAACTGTTTCCATGATATCAGAAGTTGGTTGGACTTAGATGGACCTCTGGTCTTTTTAAAAATTTAAGCCAATACTATGAAAGGGAAGAGCAGGGAGATTTTTAATCTGAGCCTCTGAAATTTGGGATTCTGGGGTAGAAATAGGACTGCAGATCTCAGAATGCTCTACTGGTATCAAAATAAAGAATTTGATAGAACAGCAGTTTCTGGAAATGTCACTAGATGGCATTTAGGGCCGCAAAGGACACCTGAAATATAGGCCAGCAAACTGACTACATTTCAAACAGATGCAGCCGCTGAGCTGATCGTGGCAAGGGAATATCCCTGTTGTGATCAGCTGAGCTGATGTGGCAGGGCCGCTTCATAAGTCCTGCCGAAATTGGCAGGAGGGGTTCCCACTCCCTCCTATCTACAAACCTTTGCCCCCCTGTAGCAGCCGGGCAGGAGGGATGCCCACTCCCTACTGCCCCCAAACCCCACCATTGAAGACCAGCAAGAGGGATATCCACATCCTCATGCTAACCCCTCCCCAGAACCTCCAACACCTCCCGGAACCACTGACACCCCGCAAACCAGCACACCCACAACACCCCCTAAATCTGGAGACCCTCCCACCCTGCATCCTTACATCTAGCCTGACCCCATTCCCCCTCCTTACCTCTGAGAAGAAAGTCCAGTCAGAGGGATGCTTACATCCTTAGGCCAGCAGCCAGCCACTCCAAAACAAGCCTTCCCCTTCCTGGTGCATTATGAGTCTTTGATCTCCTTCCTGGTGCATTCTGGATACACTGGGAGTGGCTTAAGACTCTGGCCAGATATCTAAGATCAATCTACCCTGACACTCCCCTTACCTCTGAGAAACATCCTCTGAGGGATGCTTACTCCCTCCAGCTGGCAGGCTCTCCATACCAATATGATGGGCCATCCCCTTCCTGGTGTATTCAGGGAGGGGCTAATGCTCTGATTGGCCCATGGGAGTGACTTGTTGCTTTGGCTTCTTTTTTACAACATTTTTTTTTGGAAAGGGAAGAAACCTAAATTGAGATTGGATTATATGATGGGGAGTTGGAAAAGGAGGGGGATGGAGGTGCCCAATCTTTATTTGTATAATTTGGCTTATGGCCTTTGACATCTTAGAGATTGGTTTCTAGGAATTTGGGAATATACATGGTGTGAGATGGAACGCTCTCTTTTTCGGCCTTTGAACCTTCAATTCTTCTACAAACACCTCTTTGTAATTGACCCATTGATTATAGGGATCATCCGATATTGAAATGTATGAAGTTGATATGGATTACTTTGATGACGGCTTGGAAAATTAAGGGACCGCATACTGATTCTCTTCCAATAGTGGGGAATTCCACCTTTCCTCCTGGTATGGAACAGGGCCCTATTCGCAGATGGGCAGATTCTTTTTTGGAACGTATAATTTCTTTTGCAGGAGAAGACAACAATATACTTTCATTGGACGTATTATTGACTAATTTGGGTGTGAGGCACAATTAGTTCATTATATTACCACACTGAAAAATGAAGGTTTGACATTGAGAGTGGGATATAGACTGGGATCTTTGTTTGAACATCTGGAAGCTCTACCCTCAATTTCATACTTTAAAAAGACCCTTGATTTTGTATATCCACATATGAGCTATAAACGGTTTGCAGATAAGTGGACTGAGGGATTTGGAGTAGAAATTAGTGAGGTAATAATAGAAAAGACTCTTCAATTAGGCATTTCATCAATTTCTAGCATTTATTATAGAGAGAGTCTATTTCGCATGGTTCAGGCTTTACATTTTGGTTGTGTTGAGACAAGAATATGCCTAAAATGTTATTAAAAAAAGGATAATACATTGGGTCATGCTTTTTGGTTATGTCCCAGAATTTGGAATTTTTGGAATGTTATTTGTGTTTTTCTTGGATCAATTATCTATAGAATTGTGGTTCATTCCCCCAGATGGTATTGTTTCTTCAATGGGACAGTATTTTTAAGAAAGGGGTTAGGGAATTATTTCGTAAATCCTTTATTATAGGTCAAAAATGTATTTTACAAATTGATTGGAAGAAAGTCTACCCTCATTTTGGCCTTGGAGGGCAGCATTTCACGCTCTTATGATTATGGAAGAGAGGGCGACCTCCCCATCTTATAAAAAACAGTACATTTGAGATGACCTGGGAACCTTTTATACAGCAATTATCAGTCAGAGAAGGCAGTTTTGTAATGAACTCATTATATTTGTAATCAGAAAGTGAAACACTACTTATTAGTAATATTTAGGAATGGGGTGGATGGAGGTGGGAAGGGGGGAGGGAGTTTTGGGTGGTACTTTACTGTGATTGTATTGTGGTGATAATTGATTGTTGATTTCTTGGAATTGTATTAACTGAGTTCAGATAATATTCTTTGCTCACTTTCTAGGGAGGCTGCATTTTTTTTTTTTTTAGTTCAAAATTTTTATTAATATTTCAGTAAAACAAAATAACAGTCCTCAAACTTGAATACAGTGAAAGTACATGAGGAGTAGTGAACAGGAGGAGGAATCTAGCAGTATACAATTCACCACAATATCTAAAACCAAAACAGGGAAAGCCCTAGAAGGAAAGTAGAAGCGTGAAGTTTAAGGAGCATAAAGGGCAAGAGAGAAAGAAAAGGGGGGTGAAAAAGAAACAAAAGCTTCTACAGAGCAAGTATATCTTCTCATAGCAGTACATAACATGACAAAACAAGAGTGGTCAATTCAATCTGTTTGCATGAAATGGTCTAAAAATTTCCACGGAGAGGAAGTAGAGATAACGGATAGATAACGTTTTTCATAAGCATAGGATTCAAATTTATGATACATGCATAAAGAATTCCACCAAAAGGTGAAATCCAGTAGAGAGGTTGACTTCCAATTCTTTAAGATGTGCATCAGAGCCACCACAAACATCGTATCAATCAGTTTTGGGGGACAGGCTGAGTTGGCAAATTAGGGATGTTGTGATCTGATAATTATCATATCAAATACAAGATCCGAAGAGCAAAAGGTATTGCATTTAATAGTAGGCCAAATTTTAGACCAAAACTGAAAAAACGGTTTACATCGAAATAACATATGATCAAGGGTGCCATCATTTTCCAAACAGTGCCAACATTTGGGGTCAGATTTGAGATTCGCTTTCCACATACGAAAAGGAGTCCAAATAGCATGCCATGTAAGAAAGAACATAGATTGAGATATTCTTGATGATAACAGGGGTCGATTAGTAGCAGTCCAAAAACGGTCCCAGTCAATATTTTGTAACGGTGTGGATAGCATGGGTTCCCAATGTTTCAGCGATTGAGAGGAGAATGTGAAGTGATGGTCACGCAGGATGTGATAAAATGTTGAGATAGCCTTACCAGCAGCCAGTACACAGACACACCATCGATGAACAGAGTTGAGGGTTGTAGCATCAGCTATAGTGAGAGAGAGTGTGGCTATAGTCGAAGTCAGTAAAGACCATTGAGAAAAACAATTGCTTAAGCTGGGGAATGAAGAGCAAAAATCAGAGAAAGTGATGAACGAATCAGGTGTTCTCAGCTGAGCTATTGACCACACACCCGCAGCCTACCATCTCCTCCAGGAGAACGATTTATGATTGTGTTTGAGTTTAGGGTTCTGCCACAGAGACATATCTAATCTAGCAAACATTGAGACATCAGCAGTAGCATCTAATGTGCGTAGGGCCAGCTGCGTTGCACTCAGTAGGGAATATAATTTTAAACGTTGTGGCACCGCCGGGCCCGTGGATACGCTTGTCTCCGGTCAGTGCTCAGAATAGCCTGCGTCCTACGTGCTTCCAGAAAAGCTGGAAGTCCTGCTGGTCACACAATCCAATGAGGAAGCAACAAGATTCAAACAGTCACTTTCAAAAGAAAATAAAGTCCCACTTTATTGTGGAAATGAAGCTTGAACAAGGTTCAGTTCATTCTTTCCCAAAACATAAGAAAATGGAACAAAATAAAATTGAGTTGAAAACCAACAACCAACAACTCACACCTTTCTTGCAGGCGCCACAGGTAAGTAGCAGAGTGTAGTTCCAATCGTTCTGCCTTTGGCAAATAGGCAGTAACCAACCATCACACTTTCTTTATAAATGAAAACAGTGTTGTGTTCAAGCCTAGATAAAAGGGCGGCTTGGCCCCAACCAACTTAACAGTAGTTGGTGGGGGAGGGGAGTAGCCGAATCCACTAACTTTCTTCTGTAAGCAACAGAATGCCACAAATGGCCCCACAATCCCCACCTAGGATATTGTGTGGATTCTTCCCCAAACTACCTCGTCAGGCACACAATCAAAAATTGAAACTTTTCTTGCTTTCAAAAGAAAAACATAAACTCAAACAGTCCAGCATATTGAAACCTAACCAAAAAGGTTTTCACTTTCAGGCACCTAGTAAGGAGCTCAGCACTGCTCCCTTACTTCTCACAGGTGCAAAGAGTTCCCCAGGAAGAAGCCTAAACGATTGCTAGCATGAGCATACAAACAGTAACATAGTAACATAGTAACATAGTAGATGACGGCAGATAAAGACCCGAATGGTCCATCCAGTCTGCCCAACCTGATTCAATTTAAAAAATTTTTTTTTTTTTTTTTTTTCTTCTTAGCTATTTCTGGGCGAGAATCCAAAGCTTTACCCGGTACTGTGCTTGGGTTCCAACTGCCGAAATCTCTGTTAAGACTTACTCCAGCCCATCTACACCCTCCCAGCCATTGAAGCCCTCCCCTGCCCATCCTCCTCCAAACGGCCATACACAGACACAGACCGTACAAGTCTGCCCAGTAACTGGCCTAGTTCAATCTTTAATATTATTTTCTGATTCTAAATCTTCTGTGTTCATCCCACGCTTCTTTGAACTCAGTCACAGTTTTACTCTCCACCACCTCTCCCGGGAGCGCATTCCAGGCATCCACCACCCTCTCCGTAAAGTAGAATTTCCTAACATTGCCCCTGAATCTACCACCCCTCAACCTCAAATTATGTCCTCTGGTTTTACCATTTTCCTTTCTCTGGAAAAGATTTTGTTCTACGTTAATACCCTTTAAGTATTTGAACGTCTGAATCATATCTCCCCTGTCTCTCCTTTCCTCTAGGGTATACATATTCAGGGCTTCCAGTCTCTCCTCATATGTCTTCTGGTGCAAGCCTCCTATCATTTTCGTCGCCCTCCTCTGGACCGCCTCAAGTCTTCTTACGTCTTTCGCCAGATACGGTCTCCAAAACTGAACACAATACTCCAAGTGGGGCCTCACCAATGACCTGTACAGGGGCATCAACACCTTCTTTCTTCTACTGACTACGCCTCTCTTTATACAGCCCAGAATCCTTCTGGCAGCAGCCACTGCCTTGTCACACTGTTTTTTCGCCTTTAGATCTTCGGACACTATCACCCCGAGGTCCCTCTCCCCGTCCGTGCATATCAGCTTCTCTCCTCCCAGCATATACGGTTCCTTCCTATTATTAATCCCCAAATGCATTTCTTTGCATTGAATTTTAGTTGCCAGGCATTAGACCATTCCTCTAACTTTTGCAGATCCTTTTTCATATTCTCCACTCCCTCTTCGGTGTCTACTCTGTTACAAATCTTGGTATCATCTGCAAAAAGGCACACTTTTCCTTCTAACCCTTCAGCAATGTCACTTACATACATATTGAACAGGATTGGCCCCAGCACCGAACCCTGAGGGACTCCACTAGTCACCTTTCCTTCCTTCGAGCGACTTCCATTAACCACCACCCTCTGGCGTCTGTCCGACAGCCAGTTTCTGACCCAGTTCACCACTTTGGGTCCTAACTTTAGCCCTTCAAGTTTGTTCAACAGCCTCCTATGAGGAACTGTATCAAAGGCTTTGCTGAAATCCAAATAAATTACATCTAGCATATGTCCTCGATCCAGCTCTCTGGTCACCCAATCAAAAAATTCAATCAGGTTCGTTTGGCACGATTTACCTTTTGTAAAGCCATGTTGCCTCGGATCCTGTAACCCATTAGATTCAAGGAAATACACTATCCTTTCTTTCAGCAACACTTCCATTATTTTTCCAACAACTGAAGTGAGGCTCACCGGCCTGTAGTTTCCTGCTTCATCCCTGTGACCACTTTTATGAATAGGGACCACATCCGCTCTCCTCCAATCCCCAGGAATCACTCCCGTCTCCAGAGATTTGTTGAACAAGTCTTTAATAGGACTCGCCAGAACCTCTCTGAGTTCCCTTAGTATCCTGGGATGGATCCCGTCTGGTCCCATCGCTTTGTCCACCTTCAGTTTTTCAAGTTGCTCATAAACACCCTCCTCCGTGAACGGCGCAGAATCTACTCCATTTTCTCGTGTAACTTTGCCGGACAATCTCGGTCCTTCTCCAGGATTTTCTTCTGTGAACACAGAACAGAAGTATTTGTTTAGCACATTTGCTTTCTCCTCATCACTCTCCACATATTTGTTCCCAGCATCTTTTAGCCTAGCAATTCCATTTTTTATCTTCCTCCTTTCACTAATATATCTGAAAAAATTTTTATCTCCCTTTTTTACATTTTTAGCCATTTGTTCTTCCGCCTGTGCCTTCGCCAAACGTATCTCTCTCTTGGCTTCTTTCAGTTTCACCCTGTAGTCCTTTCTGCTCTCCTCTTCTTGGGTTTTTTTATATTTCATGAACGCCAACTCTTTCGCCTTTATTTTCTCAGCCACTAGGTTGGAGAACCATATCGGCTTCCTTTTTCTTTTGTTTTTATTGATTTTCTTCACATAAAGGTCCGTAGCCATTTTTATCGCTCCTTTCAGCTTAGACCACTGTCTTTCCACTTCTCTTATGTCCTCCCATCCTAACAGCTCTTTCTTCAGGTACTTTCCCATTGCATTAAAGTCCGTACGTTTGAAATCTAGGACTTTAAGTATCGTGCGGCCGCTCTCCACTTTAGCCGTTATATCAAACCAAACCGTTTGGTGATCGCTACTACCCAGGTGAGCACCCACTCGAACATTAGAGATACTCTCTCCATTTGTGAGGACCAGATCCAATATTGCTTTTTCCCTTGTGGGTTCCGTCACCATTTGTCTGAGCAGAGCCTCTTGAAAGGCATCCACAATCTCCCTACTTCTTTCCGATTCCGCAGACGGAACATTCCAGTCCGCATCCGGCAGGTTGAAATCTCCCAACAGCAGAACCTCCTCTTTCCTTCCAAACTTTTGGATATCCACAATCAGATCCTTATCAATTTGCTGCGATTGAGTCTGAGGTCTGTAGACTACACCCACGTAGATAGAAGTTCCATCTTCTCTTTTCAGAGCAATCCATATCGCTTCTTCCTCTCCCCAGGTCCCTTGCATTTCGGTCGCTTGGATATTGATCTTTACATAGAGAGCTACTCCTCCACCTTTATGACCATCTCTGTCCTTCCTAAAAAGATTATATCCCGGTATGTTTGCATCCCATCCATGTGATTCACTGAACCATGTCTCTGTGATAGCAACAATATCTAGATCTGCCTCTAATATCAGGGCTTGCAGATCATGAACTTTGTTGCTTAGACTGCGAGCATTTGTGGTCATCGCTTTCCAGCTATTTTTCAGCGATAATCTCCTTCTTCGTATGGATTTTTGTGTCGTTTCACTTTCCGTTGCAATACTAAGAAATGAGTTGCTGATATTGCTTATGTTGCAGCCTTTACTACTATCACATCTTTTCTTTTGCCGGGGGTGGTCTTTATAATTGTCCTTCGTACATACACCACCCCCACCTTCTAGTTTAAATGCCTGGAAAAATATTGTCTAAATTTCTCTGCAAGGTTTCTTTTTCCTGCTGTAGTAATATGTAGCCCATCAGTGCAATATAGCTTCTTGTCCTTCCATGTATTTCCCCATCCTCCTATGTACCTGAAGCCTTCTTGATGACACCAGGCTCTGAGCCATCTATTAAAGTCCTCTGTGTTTTTCACTCTTTGCTCTCCTTTTCCATATGCAGGCAGTATTTCAGAAAAAGCTAAAGTCTTTACAAAAGGTTTCACGCCCTCACCAAGCTCCCGAAAAGCTTTCTGTGCTGCAAGTGTGGAGTTGTTGGCCAGGTCATTTGTTCCCAGATGGATAACAACATCAGTGTTAAAATCCTTAGTTTCTTCCTTAACTATAGTCAGTATTTGCCTGGAACTCCTGGTAGCTGAGGATCCTGGAAGACATTTCACTATTTTGGCCTCCTCGCCCTGTGTTCCAAGGTTAATGCCTCTGATGATGGAATCCCCCAACAGTAATAGTTTTCTGTTTTTGGCTTTTTTATTTGTACTTAGGGTGCTCTTGTTCTCTTGAGTTTCCTTCATTGGTTCCAGTCCCACCTCCCTTCTGTTTTCCTGAGTATCGCAGTGCACTAGTGGAGCGAAGGAATTCTGTAGAGGTAATATTAGTGAAGGTGGATGTTTCTGTGTTACATGTCGCAGTCTTCCTGAGCCTACTGTGACCCATTTATTCCTGGGCTGTTTTATTCTTTGAGGTAGAGGTGGTAAGTTGGTATGATTTTGTGGAGTGATGGAAGCTGCTTTAATTGTATTCAATTCCTGTTTAAGTTTGCAGAGCTCCTCCTTAATACTGGCAAGTTGAAGACAGATGGGGCAAGCCTTAAGCCTCCAAATAGTATGTCTTGGAATTAAAGCACCACAGTGATTGCATAGAATAAAGGTCATCTTGATTGGTTGTGAAGTCCTGATTATATGGGTCTCTATATATGAATAGTGGTCCCTGGGGTTGGTGGGACTATAAGTAAGACTACTAGTAAGGCAGAAATATAGGCTCTATACCACCTAAAACACAGTATTTTAAACAAAACTGCAGGAAGAAGAAATAAGATTTAACAGAGGAAAGAGAAGGATTTTTTTGTGCTTTTTTATATTTTTTTTTTAGTAAGAAACAGGGAGGAGAAGAGAAATTAAGCAGATATAATGCTGAAAACCAGTGAAAAGAGCAGAATATGAAATGGTAACTTAGCTTTTAGAAGTTCACAGGGCAGCCTTGTTTCAGCAATGTCCCAAAGATAACAGAAAACAACCAGCAATGAAACTTAACTCTCTTCCATAGGGCAAGCTTCTGTAATGTTGGCAGTTTCTAGGCAGTCCATGAGCTCTGGTTCTGCTAGCTGGTTAGCCTCAGGGTCAGGGGCTGGATCCACCATCTCAATGTCCTGGTAAAGTTGAGGTTCAGGAGAGCTGTCCTGCAAACCTCCTTCCTGGGCTGGCCCAGGGCAGACTGCCTGCCTCCTCCTCCTCAGAGCAGCCTCTAGTGCATTGAGGCGACCACGCCCTGTTCTCTGAGGGGGAGGGGCAGCCTGCAGCTTCTGCCTAGTTTTCCCAGAACTTCTAATCAGGTCCTGCAGCTGGGAGTTAGCTGAGTGAGGAGGAGGATTCTGTGGCTGTTCCAGGCTGTTACCCTCATAGTCCTCCCCTCCCCAGGGATCTGTAATCTGGGTTTTAAAGGGGAATGCAGAGTTTTCCCTATTCCTGGACTCTAGCCTGTCACACTGATTAGCTCTTTTAATGGCTGGGCTAGGTTTAGCCAAAGCCTTACCTGGCACAAGCCAAGCTTTAGGGCTAGGGTTGTGACAACATCTAGGTAAGATCATTGTGCAGAGAATAGAGAGTGGATAAGGAGAGCATATAAAACTCTCCATTTCCAACCAAGCCGGAGGATTAGAAGAAGGAGGGTGTTGGAGCCAGTGGGCTCCATAATGAGCTAGAGAGGCAATATGAGAAAAATTAACATCAGGGAGATTCATGCCACCACACAGCTTGGAAGCTTTCAACTTGCTCAATGCAATGCGAGGTTTCTTATCCTTCCAGATGAATTTGGATAAAGAAGTATCAATCCAACGATAGAAAGATTTAGTACAATGTGAGGGGAGCATGGACTAAAGAGATAAGATGTGGTATGGAGGCGCAGGGATTTCCGAGAAAGAGAAGTATATCATCAGCGTAGGCTGCAAGCTTAATTTGTCTGCATGGAGTTTGAATGTCCTGTATATCGGAGTTTTGTCGTATAGAAGCAAGTAAAGGTTCCAGAGCCAAATTAAACAATAGGGGAGATAGGGGGCATCCTTGACGAGTTCCCCGATGAAGCCAAAATTGGTTAGATAGTGAGATATTAATCAAAATGCGAGAAGTGGGTTGCCAATACAGTGTCTTGACTCAATTGAGAAAATATGGACCAAAATTAAGCCACTAAAGAACACAGAACAAGAAAGACCATTCTACACGATCTAACGCCTTCTCTGCATCGATCGCTCTTGGGTCTCTCAGTAGTTTGGCGTGAGTGTTAATATGATGGAAAAGACGTAAATTATCTCCAATATAGCGATTTTTAATGAATCCCACTTGTTTAGTGTGTATAAGATTTGAAATTACTTTATTTAGTCTAAGAGATAAAACTCTGACCACTCTGAGAATGCAGGAAAAGGCATGGAAAAGAAAAACAAAGAAAGAATAGCACGTGCGAAGGCAAGGAACACAGTCATAGCATGTGCAGAGTATATAACAATATGTGGGTGTTCCTGATGGAGCAAGTGAGAAGTACCTGGGGCAATCCGAGGAAAGCCACCACTCAGACATGAAAACTAAAAAACTTGTATGGAGATAAAACAGGTGAACATATCAGGCGTGTGTCACATCACGCATAAGCAAGAAAATCAACCAGAAACCTGCAGTCATTGCATCTTCAGAGAATCCAGAAATGTGCTGAGATCTTCCGCATCTGTATAAGTGGTTGTAGGGTTGATATAGGTCACCTTCATAGTTGCAGGTATTTGGCGCCAATATCTTTAAGGCCTTGTCGATGGGAAAGAAACGCCTTTCTCTTAAGTACAGTAGATTTTTCCAGATCCGGGACAATGTCAAATCGCTTGCCCTGGTGGAGAAGTTGCGGGTGCATTTTTGCAGTTGTAATGAGTTGTAGAGCATGCTGGAAGCGAAGTATTTTGGCCACTATAGGTTGCAGCGTCTTGATGTGGGCAGCAGGTTTGGAGGGCAAACGATGTGCATGCTCTATTTCAAGCGGCAAATCAAAGGAAAGGCCCAAGGTTTTAGGCAGAAATTCAAGTAAGAAAGTGGCCACATCCGAGCCCTCCAAAAGCTCCGGTAAGCCGATAATTCTTATATTCGATCGCCCACTGCGATTAGAAAAGTCCTCAAGATGTCGTTGTAGATTAGAGATCAGTTTATCATGTTTATCCACTAGCTGGAATTTCGTTTGCGCTATGAGAGAGTGAGCCCCAAGCGCATCGATGCGATGACGGGCATCGACAAACTGAGAGTTGAGAGACTCAATTTCCTCACGAATTATCTTGGTTTCAGCTATCTGTGCTTGCGCTATCAGCTTGACTGCTCTAATCTCTTTTAACAAGAGATCCAAGTTCGGGTCCTCTGTTTTAGGCGCCATTTTATCTGGCGAGCCCGGGTCTGTCTTCGGCCGTTTGCCGCTCATGGGAGCATTTAAGGGGTTTCACCTTTAACAGGCTTCGGCGGAGTCATTGCCGTGAGATTATGTTGGCAAAACTTTGGTAAAAGCTTATATTAGTCACCTGATTTCTCTGCAGAATCTGTTATTAGAAAAGTCGAGTGGAGGAGCGATTACCCCATGCATATGCTCAGCGCTCCAGTCAGGCTCCGTCCCCCGGGAGGCTGCCTTTTAAAATGTAAAAAGGCTGTACTCTCAATCTGTGGCATACCAAGGGTAGGAGGTGCCCAGGGCGGTGGTCCCCCCCCCCCACACCTCTCCCCCACCACTCCTTCCCCACCCCCCTACTCCACACTTGCGCTCTCCCTTCCCCCCAGGTATCTCTGTAAATCTTCGCTAGTACATTGGCTTCTCCAGCATGTCTTCACACCAGCGTTGGGTTTCCCTCTGACATCACTTCCTGGCCCCGTGACCCGGAAGCGATTCAGAGAGGAACCAGGCTGGCGTGAGCAACAGGCAGGAAAAGTTGTTCATGCTGGTGAAGATCTACAGAACTATGAGGTGGAGAGGGGAGGGATGGCACAAGCGTTGTGTGGCAGGGCAGAAAGGTGCTGGCTTCCCCATCGAAAGGGTGGAAGATGAGCCTGTAGTCCTCATCTCCCTGTACTTCTATATGCAGGACACTAATCTCAGGAGAAGGGCTGACGGTAGAAAGATTACTACAGAATCATCTGTGCTTCCAAGAAAAAGGAACCTCAAAAGGGAGGTGCAGCGATCTGGATTTCCTCCCAGATCCAAGCAGAAGGGCTAGAGATAAAAAGGAAAATATGGGATGGGGGGATTTGATGTACTAATATTTCTGGCATGAATATTCCTCTGCTGACTTATCTAGGCTTCATAGGTGATTTCTAGCATTGTAAGGTATGCGTTTGGTTATCTGTGATTTAATTTGATTTATTCATGTGTTTTTAATTTTGTTTTCTTTATATTTGTCCATATATTAGTAAAATAAGACTTTAGGACTCCTGAAGACTTTAAGATTCCGTGCCAAGTCTTGATGGTTTTAACCTATTTAGAAATCAATCAAATTCCCTTGGACTGCTCTGCTCTCTTTTGGGCCCTCATTTCCTGCCATAGTGTGTGAGCAAAGCATTACGGGAAATGTAGTCTAATCCATACTGCAGCCACTCCTGCTTTGTTTCTAGTGGTCTTTCTCCTAAGACCGCCTCCCTTTTCCTCTCACCTAAGCTTGAGTCCTTGGTCTCACTGCTGTACTTCCTGGTCACCTCTACCACCTTTGCTCTGATAGGTCTCTCTGTTACTGGTTGCCTATTGGTTCCCTTTTCTTCCCCTAGGCTTATGGGGGTTTTCACTGAGGACATACCTTGGCTGTCTTATAAAAATCTATAAAGAGACAAAAAGGAAAAAAATAATAATAATGTTATACTGAAAATAAGAAAGAGAACAGCAGATGTCAAAATCTGAGAGCAGTACTTAAAAAGAGAACTATTTAAAACATATATTTTAAAAATCCAGAGCTGCAACTTTGGGACTGTCAGGAGGGCACCACACATGCGCAGATGCCCTCCCTCCCAAGAACAGTTTGAGGGGGTGGGGCCAGGGCTGGGGTCTTGCTCCCTCTACCCTTCTCTCTCTACGTCCCCTCACTTGCCTCTTCTTCGAATGCCTATAATTTTTTTGTCCTGTAACTTTACTGTGAATGTCAATTCTTACCTGTTATGAGCTCCCGGGAGAACAGGATAGAAATCTAACTAAAGAAATAATGGGGGTGGGCCTGGGGGCGGGGCTATGGGTCATGGCTGAGGCCCGGGAGAGTTGGGGGGAGTCAATTTTGACCTGCAGCTCATACCAATAATCATTGCATTGGAGCAAGAAGATAAATATTTGGCTTGCGATTCCAATGATTAAACAAGTAAAGAGATAATCAGTTTTATTAGTCATGGGGGGGGGGGGGAGTTAACTATGCAGGGTCTATTGAACTTATGAGACATTACGGTCTCCCAGAATCAGCTTCTACCGGGGTCTAGTGGTTCATTCTTAAGTGACCTTATAGTGAGGGTGAGCTAGGAATTTTGATGTTTACTGGTATGATTGTTATTTTATATTACTCAATTTGTAAGCCACTGTGAATACGTAAAGGCTAGCTTGGCAGCATGAACATTTTAATAGAAGACCCCTTATACCGAGAGCCGTGGAAATGCACCAAAGCTCATTCAGTTCTTATGGGCTTCGTGCGGCATCACTACTGCGGTTTTATAAAAGGGGTCCAGAAGTAGGATGGAAGGAGATGCATGTGAACATTGCTTTTAATTATAAACGGCACTGGTTTGGTGTCTATTTCTTGATATTTAAATTTAATTGGAGCTTATATTTGGGTATTTACATTTTTATTTTTTGCATTTTAGCTGTAGTATAGCTGGAGATTTGCTAAATTTTGTAGCCCTCCAGCTTCCTGTGTAAAGAGGCTTGTGGTTACATGTGGATGTTTGAGGATGGCTAGCTAAAACCTTGAGCAATGATGTCAGTCAGAGAGTATTGTGACATGGGACCCGTGATGTCATAGCTGAATGTCAGAAAGAGTAAGCACTGACCAGCAGCTCATATTAGTGATCAGAGTGTTGGGAGTTGGGTGTGTTTTTGCTGTGATCACCGCGATTTTCAGAAAGTTGTTTGTTTACTGCCTTTTATCTTTTTCCTTACCCACCCTTTCATTTATTTTTATATTGTATTTATTCCATTTTTTTTCCTTCCCTCATTTCCTTTAGTGTTTTTATATCATAATTGTCTTTTATCCCCTGTTTGTTGAAAAAATTTTATTTTTTAATTTTATATTTTACCTTCTTTTAATTTTGTATAAATTTTGTAAATTTAGTTTTGTAAAAAATTTAATTTTTTAATTTTTTATTTTACCTACTTTTATTTTTGTAAAAATTTTGTACATTTAATTTTGTAAAAATTTTTATTTTTTAATTTATTATTTTTGTAACATCTTTCTGAGAGGAGAGGAAGAGAGTCTATACCGCTGGGTAAGTATACATTATTTTGATCTGAGCTTTGATAAGTTTGGGGAGAAAAGTTAATTTGTAGATTCCATTATATTGGCAGTTTAGATCTTAAGAGCAAACTTTAATCTAGCTAGTCTCCATAGAAACCTGATGGCAGATAAAGGCCAAATGGCCCATCCAGTCTGCCCATGCCGAGTAACCATTGTCTCTTCCTCTCAGAGAGACTAGATAGGCCATTTGGCCTTTATCTGTCATCAGGTTTCTGTTTCTCTCCTGCCATCCTTGAATTTAAAGGTGTGGGGTAGAGGGGGGCAGGGAACCCCTGCGGTGGAATTATTAGAAAAGGGATGGTAAACAAGACTGAGAATGTGAGACTCATCTTGAGTATTGCATTCAGTTCTGGTCTCCTTATCTCAAAAGAGATATAGCAGCACTAGAAAAGGATCAAAGAAGAGCAACCAAGATGATAAAGGGGATGGAACTCCTCTCGTATGAGGAAAGACTAAAGAGGTTAGGGCTTTTCAGCTTGGAAAAGAGATGACTGAGGGTAGATGATTGAAGTCTACAAAATCCTGAGTGGTGTAGAACGGGTACAAGTGCATTGATCTTTTACTGCATTCTTCATTCCAATTCCATCAGCATCTTTCTCTCCCTCCCTTTCTCCCTCCCTTTCTCTCCCTCCACCTCCCTTTCAAACCTCTCTTCAGACCTTCAAACCCTTTCTCTCCCCTTCACCCCAATGCCATCCAGTATCTTCCCCCTCACCTCCCCACCTCTACTGTATCCTTCTCAACAGCAGTAGCGGTTGTAAAACTTTTAAATGAAGTCATTGTGGGACTTTGCTGCACCTCCCTGGCTGCTGGCTCTGCTCTGGAACAAGGAAGTGGTGTCGGAGGGAGTGGACCGGCAGCCAGATGGAAGTTCAGGAAGATCCCGCAATGACTGAATATAAAGGTTACTGTCGCTGTTGCTGGTTCAGGAAAGCAGCAGTGGCAGAGGAAGGCGGGAGATTCCTGACACGGTGTGCCACCCGTTGTGACATTGCTGAAGGGTTAGAAGGAAAAGTTTGCCTTTTTGCGGATGATACCATAGGACATAAAAAGAGGAAGGCGATGAAAACGGTAGGAGGTTTGTGCCAGAAGATGTATGAAGGAAGACTGGAAGCCATGACTATGTAGACCCTAGAGGAAAGGAGGGACAGGGGAGGGTCAATTGCTTATTTTATTTAATTTCTTATTTATCTTTTCATCCACAGAATGGCGAAGAGGACAGAGAAGCGGAACTTCGTGGACCCCATGTTACTGGTAGGTGCCACTCATGCTCTGAAGCCTCTCTCATTGTCAATTAATTGGTTAATGATATTTATTTATTGAATTAATTTGTTTCCTCTCCTGAAAGAGCTCAGAACGGGTTACAGCTTGACATACATAATACACAGTCAACCGATTACAATTTGTCATAGTTACAGGATAGATTCAGATTCTACAAAAGCCGCAGAAGGTTTAGGCGGTGGTAGCCACCCTACCTCCACCTAACTTAATTGTTGTAATTGGGCTTCAGCGGTGGAATAATTAGTGGCACCATTTAAAACCAATTAAACCCTTGTTAAAAAAAATAAATAGCCATCGCAATGTGGCCTCCAGGACCAGCACCTGGGTCACTGGTGGCTACTGGTACCTAATGACGCCGAAGCCCAGAAGTAGGCATGGTTAGAGGCGTAGCCGGACTTCAGCCACTGGCCGCGATTCAGGAAGGACCCTGGGCCGTTGCCAGACTTCAGCCACTGGCCGCGTTTCAGGAAGGACCCTGGGCCGGTGCCGGACTTCAGCCACTGGCCGCGATTCAGGAAGGACCCTGGGCAGCGGAAATGTCGACCTGTAAAATTCTGGCCTACATTTCTGGCACCTGTCACCATCCCCTGTTTCCTCTCAAATATCAGCCTCCCTAACCCAGGGATCCATGATCTTTTTCCCTCTCCTTCCTATGTTCCTGAATCTTCCCCCTGCAGTCCGGTCTCTCTCCTCCTCCTGTATATCTGTCAACCACTTTGAGTGTGTTCGTAGAACAAGTCCCGATCCCTTGCCCTAAACTACAATAGCTTTCTAGGAAATAAACATGGTGCAGTTTATTTGCTGATATCAGGCATCATTTCTAATACATTCTTTATCATTTTTCAGAGGTCTGAAGTCATGGGGACCACAGGAAAGTAAGTAGATTTTCATTATAAATATAAAATTAAAGATTTGTACATTGAATGGAATGCAAATTTAATAAATGAAATGATTACTGTATGTGATTGATTTGAACTTTATTAGTCTATGAAATTTTTAACGTTATTTATTTTTATACTTTTAGTGACTCGAGGCCAATCAGACTCGATCTGTCCAAGACATATTTCACAATATATTTAGTAAGTAATATGCCAGTATTTATGTCGGGCTTAGTAAAGGCGGGTGGGGGTGGGGATAAATGTTTTTGGGCTGTTAATCCCAAGTTATGGTAATATGGACCTTGGTTCTGGAATAGAATAGACATCTACTGAATGCTTTTGCATTACCTAAACAGAGGCACTTAATTATAGAAATGCCTCCTGTCCTCGAAGGGCTCGATGCACTAGAGATAGCGACTCGATCGCTGTTGGTTGATTCTCTGGCCGATTCTCCAGCAGCGATCGTTTGCATGCAAATGATTTGAACAACTGATCATTCACTCAGTGAGCGATTGACACATGCGCAGAGTCTTCACAGCAGTGATAGGGAAGGAGCCTCCTGTCACTGCTGTTAGGGCTTTTGTGAAATGGCAACCCCACTTCCGAGTGTCAAATATGGTGAAATCCACTTAATTGCAAATGCATATTTCAGTGGGCAATGATATTCGTCTTTGAACCTTATTTTCACCTTCTCCTTGATGTCTTTCTCAATACATACTGTTGTTTAATACTTATCTTTTAATATGCAGAATCATTAGCCTGCTCCAGGGGGAGGGTTGGGGGGCCATTGGCAGGAGACGGTAGGCATCCCTCCTTCCATTCTGCCATGGGTGGGGGGTCAGTCGGGATTGCAGGAAAGCGTGGAAGTCTGGAAGTCAGAGGGGAGGATCAAAAATATGTAAAGGAGGCTTCCTACAAGAGATCTTGCGAAATGGGATGCATAACCCACTAGTTCGGGAATAGACTGGGATTGTTCAAAAACCTGGGGTTTCTTTTTACTGATTCTTGTCTCTTTTTTTGCTTTAATTAGGGAGAAGACCCTCCTAATAAGGAATATGCTCTGAATTGCCGGCTGGAGGAGACGGATGATGAGCACATCATCTTAATCTTTACTCGTAAGTTTCTGCTGTGGTTGAAAAAAAGTAGAAAAACAAATACAAAAGAGGTACAAATAATCAGTCTAAGCCAAAAATCACCTCTGATAGCACCTTAGTGAATAAATAACTATATGAAGACAAGCCTCAGAGACCTTAAATTCAAGCAGTATGCTGCTAGATGTGTTAACAGGTCAGAATCTCGATCATTGGCTCATACTTCCTGAATATTTGTAGTTTCAAATATATATCAAAAAATCAATACAGCACTTATCTTGTTAGCGGTATTGAACAGCACTGCGGGGGCCGCTGTTTCACCTTTACCGGCTTCGTCAGGGGATAAACTGAAACAGTGCGGAACAAAACTTTCCCTTGGCTCAAAATGTTTCTCTCAAGATGGCCATATCTAGCAGCATACAGCTTGAATTTAAGGTCTCTGATTTTTGGCTTAGGTTGAAAAAAAGTACCCAAAAGATGCCAGCATTCATAGCGGGGACTTTTTGCTGACTGATTTCTATTTTCTGTCTCCTGCAGCTGAAAAATCCTACACCATCAATGCCAGCACGGAGCATAACGAGGCGTAAGGCACACGTTCTCTAAAAGACTTCGTTCCTTTATCTGCTGCTTCCAGGAGCGACTGTTCCACTTTGTTTTGGCTTTTAGCTTAGATTCTTTCTTTCTTTTTTCTTTTAGATGGCTGAAAGCGATGGACAAGTGCCATCGTTTCATCTGGAACATGCTGAAAACCAACAGATATGCTGTGGAGCATCGATTCCAGTGGATGGTCTATAATCAGTCCCCTAAAGGATGCGCTGAATGTGGCGCTGGAGGTAACTTCACTATTAAGCGAAAACCAAACTCCTGTCCCCATAAAAAGCAGCAATTACTTCTGACAGTTCTGATTTGGTTTTAAAGTCTTAGTTTATTTAAATCAGCAATAAAATACAATATAAAGAATTAGAATAGACATTAGGTCATGTGACTGTAGGGTCGACCATTTCTTGTTCAAAGAGTTGGATTTTTGGGCCATATAAAGCTCATATCTGTAGAGCAAAGAAATCTGGTTCCACCGTCTGACACAGGTAACTTGTGAGAGGTCCTTCCAAGATCCACAAATGGTTTTTAATGCAGCAACGAGTAAAGAATCAAACAATACAGCATCAAAATCATTTCAAGCACTTTTCAGGACAAGGGTTGCCTAGGAAAAATGGTCCAAAACTGTACTGAAAGCCCCCAAACAAACTCAGCAAGTTCTTCATTTTGGACTAAACACAATTGGTGGCATAACCAAGAGAGGGGAATTCCCCCCTCAAAATGAACATCTCCCTTGCTGTAGCTGGTGGGACATTTTGTTTTTCCATCATCTTGGTCCCAGTTTCTGCTTTTGTCTCTCATCTACTAATTCTCTTTCCAGGCCTCTGGAATCCTGGTTCCATCCCAATTGGGAGCCTTTAGGGGGGGGGGGGTTTCCCCGTGGGAGTCCCATAGACCTGGGTCTTCATCATAAGGCGTATGGGGACAGACTGTAAGATCTCAATCTGTACACTTTAGAGGAAAGGCAAAAGGGGGAGATATGATAGAGACATTTAAATACCTAGGAGGCCTAAATGCATATTACATTACATTTATTGACTTCTATTCCACCTTTAACTTTCAGTTCTAGTATATTAAGTTGTTGATAATAATATTGTTAGGGATATTTTCCTTATTAAAGCATTGTTGTATTTTAGAGGCATCTTTTATTATGCTCAACTTGGGGCTTAACATCTGCCATAAATGCTTCCATCGCCACGAAGTTGATGGTGGGCCATCCACTGAGTACATTATAAACAGTTCGGCTTGTCAGGTAAGTCTCAGAGACGGCATATCCATCAAGAAAGTGGGTTTTTTGAACAATACACTCTTGGCTGATTTCTTGACATCCTTCCCTCACGACTCCCTCGTAGTGTGAATGAAAGATCCACTGGAAAGCATCCTCTGGTAATGTGGTAACAGTGGTTAGTGTATCAGGTCCAAAAAAGATTTGGGCAACTTCCTGGAGGAAAAGTCCGTAATAGATAGTAGCAGACTATGAACTTTTCCTCTATGAACTGAATGGTAATTTACTACGAGGGTGAATCAAAAATGAAAGGCAATTCTTAAATTACACGATAACCAGAACAGAGCTAGCAAAATTCAACATATTTACTCATAAATTCCCTGTTGGATAGTGTCACCTGCCGGGGTCTCTGGAAGCTTGTGGAAGACCACCGACAGGCGGCAGCACGACCCTGGCGTGGCTCCCAAAGTGGAAGACCTCACTGGCGTCCCAATACTCCGGGCTTCGCTACAATAAACCACAGCGAGAGCCAAGTCAAATCAAAAATGTCCAAGGTTTAATTTGTCACCAAAAACAAAAATCATACAAGGAAGCACTAGCACTATCTTCCTTTTGCTCCAAAGGAAAAAGGTTTCTATCCTCCCAAAACAGTTCAATGGAAGAACAGCAGTTCTTATAGTAGGTAAGTCCATAGAAGTCCACAATAAAGGTTCTAGCGGCTTCCCCAGCAAGAGAAAACAAAACTAGTTCCAAAAAAGAAAAGTCCTCAAGAATACTCTTGAGTCCTGGACTTTCAGTCATATAATCCTGTTTCTTCACATTGCAAAGCAAACTTCAAACATGAAAAGAAAAGTAAGGCCTTACTGCAGGCTCTTGTCATTCCAGCAATAGCTAGTCTCCAGTTGGGCAGCAGAATTGCTGGTTCCCCTTTATTCAATAGCTTTAACAAGCTCCCACAGATCTTCGGGGACCCTACCCCAATCCTGAAAGTCCCTTGGAATATAACAGGCAACAGGGAAACTGCTCCACAAGCCCAAAAGAAAACTCCTTTGAGTTGCCCCTGGCTTTTGCACAATGTAATTAATGCTGAATGCTGCTGCAGCACTGCTCTCAGTTTGGTTTTTCAGTAGAACCAAAACAAACAGTCCCAATAACTATCTCCTTATGGAAACCAGTACCTCCAGTCCTTAGTGAGAGACTGCCAAGCGGACATCCATGGCTTCCACGTTCTCAGCTCCAGGCACATTTTCTTCAGCTGTGTCCATACTTTCTGGAGCCCCCAACTGCTCAGCTGACTCTTGGTCAATGGAATTCTCCCATTCCATAGGCTCCTGTGCGAGGTCTGGCCTTTGCCTGGTCCGGAGAACCTTCTCTGCCAGGTCCTCGTGTGCAGCCTGCCTTACTGCCTTGGAGAGCTGTTTAAGAGAGTTTGTGCCACTCCCTGTTCTAGGTGTCTGTGTTCCTAGCTTTCGTGCTCTTTGGCTCCCCTCCCAGGTTGCTGGGCAGAATACAACTGGGAGCCTGATTAAACCTCTTAAGGGTGCTGGGTTTTTTACTGGGACGTGGAGCTAACCTGTATTCTGGCTCCTGCTCAGGTTCAGATGGCTCAGGATAGGCAACTCTGCTTTCAGGATCTCCTGCCTGATCATTCTCGGTCAGTCTCTGATCTCGGTCAAAGGATTTACTATGGGGTTTCACTCTGACATGATCTTCTCAGGGAGCGGAAATGTCACAATAGTTTGTCCATACATAGTGCAGCGCTCGGCCTTTAGTCATGTGGCAGCCACAAGGTCAGAAACATGGACGCTCCATTGGAAGATTGCACCATCGAAGAACAACGTGCAGTGGTGCTCTCTCTCTTGGCAGAGGGAGTGACATCTGTGGAAAGCCACCTTCAGATATTGACTCAGTATCTAGAGAACACCATGAATCAAGAAAAAGTTTTTGAGTGGGAGAAAAGGTTTAAAGCGGGAAGAACATGTGTAACCCATTTAGGTCATTCTGGCTGCCCATCAACACACAAGAGCACATTGACAGGGCTGATGCCTTGATTAGAAAAGACCGACACATAACGGTGTCTCAATCGGCTGCAAATTGGGATATCGGCTATGGATCTGCCTGTGCCATAATGCATGATGACTTAGAATTCAGGAAAGTCTTTCCACGATGGGTTCCCAAACAGCTTAGCAACAGGGTGTGGAGTTTGCGACCCAGTTCCTGAGACGGTATGAAGAAGATCCGAGTATTCTGGAGAGAATTGTCACCGGTGACGAGACATGGGTGCCTCACTGCGACCCGGAGATCAAAAGACAAAGCACGATGAAGTAAAGGAAGCGGTGCTCACCTGGCTTCGGGAGCAGCCAAAAAACTACTCTGCAGGAATCCTGAAGCTAGTTGAACGATACAACAAATGCGTCATCTTGCATAAGGACTATGTGGAAAAGTGTATTTTTCCCTCCTATAGGGGATTCAGCTAGGGATGGAGGGAACAGGTCTTGGGATTTTGTCAAGGCCCTCTTGTGTTACTGGGTTAAAAGAGTTCCATATGAATGTGGCAGGAGGGGTGAGTTTGTGAGCTCCTGGTTATCTGATTGGAGACTAGTTGGCAAAGTCTGAATAAGTGGGTGGATATGTGCTAAAGGTTTTAGATTTGTAGCAGGATGAGACGTGACCACATAATTATCAGTTTGCTCATTTTTCAATTTTATATAATCTGAGAAATGCAGTAGGAAAAGTAACTTTAAACCTTTGCCAAATTGTGTTTTCTGCTTCAAGTTTGAAGAATAAATTCTCCAGATAATGATCGCTTCATTGTTCTTTTTTTGTCAGAGACAAGATCGAGAGATGCGTGCGGCCACGTGAGTATTCTGAAAATGTACAATACTCTAGAGGTCCCCATTAGGCCTTCTTTCCCCTTTCTCCTTCAGTCTCCCCGGCTCCCTCCACTCACCTTCTCACCTCTGTGTGCTCCTGTGGCACTCACGCATTGGTGGCCGATATGGAAAGATGTGCATTTTATTTTCATTTGGCAGAGTTAACCCATATAGTGAGAGTCAGGGACAGATTTATCCATTGCATGCCTAAAGGCACAGGGACAGGGGAGTCCTGGCCTCCGGGTTTCAGGGTAACCTCACCAAACCACTACCACCTCTTGCTGTTCCTGGCTGACCAGAACAAATGCAACATAATGATTGAGGGTTATGTTAACCAGGTTTTCTATTCCGCCTTTACCTATTCACTTTAAGGCTGGATTATATTACAAGAGGTTGAGTCAGGAAGTTACAATGGACAGTTTGACACAGACATTCAATAGAGTTGCTAGAACAGGTAGATCAGGACAGTTAGGTCATAGTTACAAGTTCAAGTTAGTCATCATTGACTCATCGATATGTCCCGGGAGTTGCATTAGACAGTTTAGAAATGGGCTTTTACCATTACATCTGGGTTGGTTCCCTGTATTGGTAGAGAAATGCTTTTAAAAGTTTTCTGAATCTAAGATAGTGGTCACAAGATCATTGTGTTTTCTTGGGAAGTATAAGTTTATCAAAACAAAACAAAATGGCAGGAGTTCAGTGGCCAAACTAATTAAAAGCGCCCGGATGGACTTCCAAAACTGGGTATTTGGAGAGCCCTGAGCTCAGGGCTGCATCTGAAGTGCCTCCGAGCATGAGTGGATGTGATGTGATGACATCACATGCATGTGTGTGACATCATCACATTGCATCCATGCATGCTCACAGACCCTCCAGATGCGGAAAAAGAGATGAGGTTTCTGGGGGTTGGGCAGCAGGCAGAACAGGGCATGGCTGAAGCGGAATGGTGTGGAGCCAGGTGTCTTTTTTTCAAGGAGGAAATCTGGTAACCCTATCTTTAGGCCTAGCCTTAGATTCCTCTCACCACAGGAGAGCAATCTGAGAAAGGAAAGGGACTTGTCTATGCTCTTTTGCAGTTGCAAATTCAAAGCAGTTTACATATATACAGGGACTTATTTTGTACCTGGGGCAATGGAGGATTAAATGACTTGCCCAGTGTCACAATGATCAGCGCTGGGATTCAGTCCCACAACCTCAGGGTGCTGAGGCAACAGTTCTAAGCCACTCCTTACCTCCTGGGGAACTGGGTTCGATTCCCACTGCGGCTGTTGTAGTTCTGGCCAAGTCACTTAACACTCCCAGGTGCAAACTGAGCACTTGTATATAATATGTCAACTGCCTTGCTTGTAACCACAGAAAAGGGGACGATCAAATCCCATCCTCTTTCTCCTCTTTTGGCTGCATCCATTCCATTTCAGTTTGACATGGAGGGATTGCCTTGCATCAGAATCATTGTCCTGCTTGTCCTCTGAGCAATCAAAGTTACTCACCCTTAGCAGGTGTTCTCTGAGGACAGCTGGATACAAATTCTCACTTCCTTTCCCGCCTTCCCTAGGAGTTGTGTTCTTTTGCTTTCATATTGGGCAAAATTCACTAAAGATAGTGACTCAATCGCTGTTGGCCAATTCTCCAACAGCGATTGATTCACTCTCAAGTCTGCATGCAAATCCACCGACTCAATCCCGCATTGAGTGATTGACACAATCCAGATCCCTAGCAGTAGTGACAGGGTAAGCAGCCTCCTGTCACTGTAACTTCATATATCCTGTCCCATTAGAAAAAAAGCCCCTAAAGCGTGATCTACCATCCCCCCAAACCCCAAAAAGATGGCAGGAAGGATTGTTGCTAAACCTGACATTAGTGAATCTAGCCCATGTACTGCTGGTCCCATGCTGGGTGGGAAGGCACTGGTTACACGTGTAGTGGATGCTGCAAAAAGCTTCAGAAAACTCTAGAATGCAGAGTGGCGTCTGCACTGGGTCTCCATCGGATGATATTACCCATGTGTGAGAATTTGTGTCCTGCTGTCCTGGGAGAACTCCTGCTACTGATGAGTAACTTCACGTTATCTAATTATGTGTAGATAATACTGGTTTGTGTACTCTAAGTTTAAATCTGAAATATATTCTCTCTTTTTCCAATTCAGAGAGCAAGGAGTCCAGAGTGACCTGAGGTACGATTCTGAAATGTCACAGAAATAATTTTAGTGGTGTTTTTACATCGGGGTGGGGGTAGATGTAAGAGCTCAAAAGTTACAGCAGTCAACGAATGTTGAAAGCGTTCCCACAGAAGGGTTGGGACAACAACGGCCTTGGTGTGCTGCTATGCAAGATCCGAGCAACCAGCACTGTGGATCGTAAGGCAGTGGACGACTGCGCTCGGTTCGCACACAAGAGTACATTGAAGTTGTACGCGATCTTGTACTGAGCCAGTAGGATGCGCTGCAAATACACCGAAGAACTCGCCAAATAGCAAGAGAAACTGGAATAAGCCAGTCAACTGTGGTTGGAATAATTCATGATGATCTGAAATTAAAGTGTCTTAAAATGTGTCGTGAACAGAACAAAGATACATGACTAAAATGGTGCAAGCAGCTTTTGACCAAGTACACAGAGCAGAGTGTCGGCTTCATCTGGTTTACAGATGAAAAGATATTTACCGGTTAACACACAGAATGATTGTCTATGTGTACCTTCAACAACACTGAAGCGTGAGGTTAATGCCAATCGCCTACTACGAACCTCCCCGACCTCCAGCCAATCAGTCATGATCTCGGTCGCAATCTCAGATTTACAGATTTCTTCATTGATCCTGGGGTTAAGATCAACGATGCATACTACTGGGACATCCTCTTGATGCAGAAGCTGTTGCCAGCGATCCGTCGCATGTCACAGCTTCAAATAGGACAATGCCCCAGTAAATCGGAGAAAGAACACCTTAGAACTGCTACTTCGGGAGACCTCAGACTTCATTGGTCCAGACCTCTGGCCTGCGAATTCATCAAATCTAAGCCTAGTTGACTACCGGATCTGGGGGCTGATAGAGGAACGCAACTACCAGACAGCGATATCTTACGTCAAACAGCGTCTCATCTCTGTTTGGCTTGAGCTGAAGCAGGGCGTCATTGACAAGTCCATAGATCAGTGGCGGCCAAGGCTGATGGTGTGCCTTTGAGGAAAGGGAGTTAACTGAAACATTACTTTTTTATTTATTTATTCAATTTTCTATACCGTTCTCGCAGGGGAGCTCAGAACGGTTTACATGCATTTATTCAGGTACTCAAGCAGTTTTTCCCTCTCTGTCCCAGCGGGCTCACAAACTATCGTACCTGGGGCAATGAGGGGGATTAAGTGACTTGCCCAGGATCACAAGGAGCAGTGTGGGTTTGAACCCACAACCTCAGGGTGCTGAGGCTGTAGCTTTAACCACTGCGCCACACTCTCCCTCTTTTTGACTTTACATTTTTCTGCAAAATACAGCATAAAACTTTTTGATGTGTTTTTATTCAGTTCACAATTCATTTTCACAAGGCAGTATTGTGAAAATAGTTACGTTTTAAATCAACTTCATTCAGAACACAACACACTAAATTTCATAAGAATCGACCGAGTTCTGTGGAAGATACAACAAAAACCATTTTGGTGTGGTTGGCATAATATAAAATCATACGTATATCACAAAACCTTTCAGTTCTGTGCGGTTTAAAAACTAAGAAGACTGAACAATCTCAGTGATTAACAAGTCAATTCTCCATACAAGAGGAAGAAAGAGATAACAGTCCGCGAAACTCTGCATCCCAACTAGCTGCTTGGTAAGACAGCAATCTTTGTCAAAAATCTCTTCTATGTACAACCACGAGCAGAAGGGAAAACAAGCATTGCAGTGCCTCGCAATGAGTGAACATTAACTGATCAACTGGATAATTGTGTATATGTAACCATGCAAGGCCTAATAACACGTGGTTCCAAACTTGAAAAACACCCTAGCCTCTACTGGCAACCAGTGAAGGTGTAATATAATCTGGGTTTTTTCCCCTAATTAAACATTAAATGCACGGCAGTATTTTGAACAATACGTAATCTTTGAAAATATTTACGATAACCTGCCAGATGTATATTGCAATAGTCCAAAATACTCAACACTGATGATTGTACCAATAACCTGAGTGGAGTAATATTGAAGTATGATCTAATTGTTCATAGTTTCCATGATGTAAAGAAGCTTTTTTGAACTTAAACTCATGGATAGATTTTTTTTTAAATCAAAGTATACACCTAAAATCCTGATTGTTTGGGTGATAGGGTACGACACTCCATTCAGAGTCAAATGTTCTTCTGTACGTTTGGTAGGAGATGCAAAGCAAAATGTAGTTTTATCTGGGTTAAGCTTTCATTTAAAATCCCTCATCCAATAATCTACAGTCTGAAAAACCTTCGAAATTAACCGAGAAGCTGATGAAAGATTAGAAAACATAGGAATTACTAAAGTTATGTCTTCTGCATAACTAAAAAAATTGATATCAAAATTTGATCATCTTGAACCCAAGAAGGCAAGATAAATATTGAAAAATACTGAGGAAAGAGGGGATCCTTGATGAACTCCACAAGGATTACTCCAAGTATCTGACAAGACCCCATTAAAACTCACTTGATAAGTATGTAAATAAATTAATCAGAGTGTATATAATATGAAAACTGTTTTTATTGTGACCACAGAAAGACAGTATAGAAAAATCCTAAATTAGTTTCTACTCTTTTCTTTCCAGGAGACACGGGAGAATGAGGAGAATAAGGAATGGGTAATTATAGTCAAATTTTTTTAAATATTGATAAAGGAGGTTTTAAAAAAAATACTTTTGCCCTTGTATAAAAGGCTGACCCCTAGTGGTAGTACTGTGAGACTACTACTATTTGTTATAACTTCCTTTTGGAACCCTGTGATAGACGGGGCCCATTAGCAACCTAGGATCACCTTGGATAAGTTCTAGGGGTGGATGGAGATCCAGGGGGGCCAAGGAATTGGGGAGCAGGGGGAGGGATGTAATTATAAAATGATTCACTATATTGGGCAAACTGAAGGTCTATCAAGCCCTATATCCTGTTTCAAACAAATGTTGACAAATCAGGTCACAAGTACCTGGAGATACCCCAAAGAGTAAAACAGATTCTTATATTTTATGCTGCTGATCCCAGAAATAATCAGTGGATTTTCCCAATTCCATTTTAAGGACGGTTTATGGACTTTTCTTTAGGATCATTTCCAATCGAATTCCAGAACTTAAATTACAGATTGGATTGGATTGGGGAGTCAACTGATGGGATTGTTTTGGAACCCAGCAGATTGTAGGAACCAAGTGGGGGAATGGGGAGATCAGGGGAGGGAAACAGATTAGTGACATTGAAGCTGTGCAGGTGATGGTCAATATTCAGGTAGCAGACATCCACCTAGTTAAGCACAGAAAGATAGGCTAACGTTTTGTGCAGTTCTGTCTGGCCACTTAGCTATGTGGGCACCAACCCAGAATATGGCCTTTCCGTATATGGCCTGTGTAGTCTGAGCTTGTAGTTAAGAGCAGAATTTCAGCAGCTGGTCTGCTCAGTGGGCCTAAGTGGGCAGGAGACTCTGAATAGTGATCTCAGAATGATTCTGGAGAACTGAAAAACAAAATACCCTTAAGGAAAGGATTTATTTGAGGTCTCGGTGCAAATAGGGTGAACAGGCAAAGTACCGGACAGACTAGATGGAACTTCATTTTGACTGATAACTTTCTTGGGCTATATTTGATTATAATTTATTTTGCCTATTATACTTAAAATAATCTGTTTTGTTATCTGCTTTATTATATTCAGACTGAAAAGAATGTGGGGGAATATGCGAGCCTGTTTTACATGTCAGTGAAAGGTAAGATTTCTAACAAATACGAGGGGCGTTCAATAATTTATCTACCTCAGTAGGAAAGGAAAGAGTTTTCAATAAATAGCTCCATCCACTTTTCCTGCAATGACTTTAACCCCTTCCAACCAGGACATCACAGCTTCCTTGATATCTTCATCACTTGAAAATCGCTGTTCATGGAGAGATTTCTTCAATACACGGAACAGGAAATAATCCGAAGGAGCCAGGTCAGTACTGTAGGGTGGATGGCTCAGCTACTGAAACCCACATTCTCAGATGGCAGCATGTACACAGGTGCATTGTCGTGAAGCAGCAGCACCCCAGTTATGGTTATCTTGTGTGGCATGAACTCCAGAATCAAAACTCCATCATCCCAGAAGACAGATGCCATGACTTTGCCTGCAGATTTTTGGGGGTGGGGGATGACTTGTGCTTCCACTGCATTGCAAAAAAATTCACTTGGTCTTCACAGAGCACCTCCAAGTTCTCTTGACAGCACTGGAGCCTCTAGGCCTTCTGACATGGCGTTAGCATTCCTGGAACGCATCTTGCATTAACCTTGGACATGCCCAACTTTTCATGAATTATTTTCTAAACTGTACCTGCCAAGATGCCCACTTTTTCAGCTATTTGGGAAATCTTAACTCGTCTGTCAAACAAAATTAAATCTTCTATTTTCTTGCATACTTCTGTTGAAGTTGCTCCAACAGGCCGTCCAGGGTGAGGGCCATCTTCAATGGGTTCTCTACCCGCACTTACCTTGCTTGCTCCAAAATATTACTTTATTGAAAATGGAGCAGACTCACCAAAAACTGCAATCATGCGTTCATGGATCTACTTTGGCTTTTTCCCTCCTTTTGTGAGAAATTTTATCACTGAACTGTGCGCATGAGGACTCTTTTGACATCCTGTCTTTTGGAATGTGAGACTCACACTGAGATACAACTGTGCATGAATAACCTTGAGACATGTCACATGTTATATGCCCCTCTTTCAATGGAAATTTACCTGCCTCAAGAATGGAAGGCTTGCACAGGCTGTATGTCTAAGGTTGTGAGTAATTTGTGGTTCTGATCTGTCTGTCTTTGCTTATAGAAAATTGTATGGATGTGTGTTGGTGTGTCATTTCTGTGTCCATGTGAGTGTGTCTCCTCTGGTTCAAATCCGAGCTCTCTCTTCGTTTGTATCGGTGGGTGTATAGGTATCTGTCTCCTCTGGTTCTGATCCAACTCTTTTCTTGCCTGAGCTGTATATATGAATATGTGCATCGGTTTCTATATTTGTGTGCATCTCCTCGAGTTCTAATCCCAGCTCTGTCTCTTCACACAGGCAGGAACGGCTATTGCTTCACTGACAACACTGAGGCCTTTATATGGTTTCCAGCTGCACTCCAATATACAGCTTTCCCTCAATAACCTTATGTGACTCCTGTCACCATAGCCATCCACTGCCACTAACTCCTGGCGGCATCTGTCTACATCTTCTTCATGTTCTTCTTCACGGTGAGTACTCAGGCATAGAGATTTAAAAAAATCCTACTTGGGGGTCCCTGAGTTGATTGGAGAAGATCACTAAGGTTTAGGGAGATAAAGTTATTCACTCGGGGTCACAGCGAATAATGGAAAGAGAGGGATTAGTACTTAGGCACAGGCAGATAAAGTGATCACGTTTGACCATGCTTAAATCTAGGAAGCTAAACTGTGAACCCTTAGATTTCGAGCTGCCATTCTTCTGAAGGGGCTAAATTTAGTGCAGTGAAGTGGTGGAATAGAATGGGCAAGGTTGAAGGATTTACTTGTCTTTCAAGAAGTACAAAGATGAGGGGATACACCACAAAGTTAGTAATACGCAATTTTACAACAAACTAGAGAAAATATTTTTCACTCAATCTATAATCTATCTATCCAGCTCTGTCTCCTCACTCAGGCTGGAAAAGCCAGGCTTCACTTCTAACATCGAGGCCTGCTCCTATGGATACCATCTGTGCTCCACTCTGCTGCAAACTCTCATGGACTTTATGGTCATGCCTGTGTTCGCCAAAGCCATCCACAGCCACTACCTCCTGGCGGCATCTGTCTACATCTATACGATGTTCTTCTCCACGGTGAGTATTGAAGCATCGAGATAAAATAACCTACCCAGAGTCAATCCTCCCTCCTGGCAAAGGCTATGAGGCTCATAATCAAAACAAAAATACATCCTCAAACCGACCTAAGTCAGTACTTGGATGACCTAAAAAATAAGTCGTCTAAGTACCGATAATCAAAACGGGTTTTTGGATGTATTCAGAGACTTTTTAGGCCTCTGAATTCTGCTGTGCGCCCATAGCTCAAAAGGGGTGGTTTTGGAGGAGTGGTTAGGGTGGGAGGTGAGCAGGATGTGGGCTGATCTAGACTAAGTTGTCCTACAGTGATAACCGAAAGTTTTACAAGGTTGCCTGGACAGAACTTGTACCATGTGACTTAGTGCTGGATTGGTATAAGTGCTGGATTGGGTTGCTGTTGAGCTGATCACAGCTAGGATATCTCCAAGGTGCGATCAGTTTGGTGCGGGGGGCAAAGATTGTAGGGAGGAGAGATGCCCAATTCCTCCTACTGGAACACCTCACCAAAATTTAGGCACTTTGGGCCAACCGGAATCTTAGACCTGTCTCACAGTGCATTCAGAGATGCGCTGGGAGTAGCTTAAGATTCCGATTGGCCCGATCCATTAGGCCAACCCCAAAAAATCTTAGGCCACTCCCAGTGCATCCCAGAATGCACTGTGAGACAGGCCTAAGATTCCGTTTGGCCCAGGCACCTAATGCCCCTCCTATGTGAGGGGCCTTAGGCGCTTGGGACAAAAGGGCCTAAGGACTAGGACCACCATTCAGTGAACGTGGTGTTGCCGGACAGACAGAGAAAGGATCCGTCTGGTCAGCCAACTTACAATGAGGTACTTTGGGGTCCAGGTGGGCTTGGGCGGGGTCCGGCGGCATCTGTCTACATCTACACGATGTTCTTCTCCACGGTGAGTAGGGAATGACATGGGGAAAAAAATCTGTCCCCGTCACTGCACTGTCCCCGGCCCACCATCCTCTGCACCGCCCCGTCACCGCCGTTCCCTTCACCGCCCCGTCACTGTCACCGCCATCCCTTTCACCGCTACTGCCATCCCATTCACCGCCCCGTCACCGTCCCCGCTGCATCCATATAAGCCTTAGTACTGTAATATTTAGCTTATTCCTTTCTTATAAATCAAAGTTCCTTCTGCTGAACTAGAGAAAGAGATGTTCAGCTGGCAGGGCTTTATTTATAAATTTTTATCAACACAACTAATATACTACTTTATCCTAAAGCAAAAAATAAATAAATAAATAGAATTTTTATTTTCCTACCTTTGTTGTCTGGTTTCTGCTTTCCACATCTTCTCATTCAATTCCTTCCATCCACTGTGTGTCTTCTCTCTGCGTCTTCCATTTGCTGTTACTGTGCCTCTCCCTTCACCCCCTCCCACAATTGGTCTAGCACCCATCTTCTTCCCTCCGCTCCCCCATAATCTGGCATCTGTCTTCTTCCCTTCCAGCGTCTTCTCCCAATCTGCCTTCCACATTTCCAAGGAAGAGAAACTTTTCCCTTTCACCCCTCGTTCCTTGTGTGAGCCGGAACACGCGGTCCCCGCAGCACCCACCCGCACGCCGGCTCGATCGTTTAATTTCCTCTCTCCAGCTCTCCTTAGTTTGCCGGCTTTCTTTTTCGGCGACTGGTACGCTTTCTAAGAGCCGCGCATGCGCGGTTGCTCAAAGTTCAATCTTCTGCTCTGCTGCAACTTCCTGTTTCCGGTTGGGTCGGAGCAGAAGATTGAATACTGAGCAGCCGCGCATGCGCGGCTCTTTTGAAAGCGTTCGGTCGCCGAAAAAGAAAGCCGGCAAACTAAGGTGAGGTGGAGAGAGGAAGCTGGTTAAACGATCGAGCCGGCGGGCGTGTGGGGGCTGCGGGGACCGCACGATCCTTTAAGCCTCACTGCGGTGACAAGACCATTCACCGCTCTACGGGGCGGTGATGGCCTTGTCCCCGTCCCCGCAGAGGATGCTAATTTTCATTCCCCGTTTTTGGCGGGTTACCCACGGCTAAACGCGGTAGCCGCGGGTAAACCGCCACCGTGTCATTCTCTAACGGTGAGTACTGAGGCATAGAGCTAAAATAACCTACCCAGGGTCAATCAGAGAGTGGCAGGCAGAGTTGGGATTAGTATTGAGGCAAAGGCAGATTATCTCCAGAGTCCACTTCAAATGTGCCTGCCTCACTTTCAAGATCCTACACGGTGTTCTCCCTCCCTTCATTCCTCTTTCTTGGAACTCCTCTAACCCCAATTCTGCCAGATCCACCCAAAACCTGAAACTTTCCTTTCCCTCTCTAAAAGGTGTTTCACTTGTAGGAAAACTAGTTTCTTCCCTTCCTTTCAGAATCACTCTGCTCTGGAACAACCTTACCTCCCCTCTTAGGAATCTGAGCTCCCTCCAACTCTTCCGTAAACATCTGAAAACCTGGTTATTCTCAAAAATGTAACTCCTCCTCCCTCTCTGGTTATTCTAGTCCTCTAAATTTTCTCTTCATTTTGCCTCTTCCCTCCACTGGAGTTCCTTTCTACCCTAACTCTTGTTAACCGTGTCGAGCTTTACGAATGTAGAGATGATGCAGTATACAAACCTAAGGTTTAGATTAGATTAGGCAGATAAGGTGATCACGTTTGATCATTCTTAAATCTAGGAAGCTAAACTTTGAAACCTTAGATTGCGATCTCTCACTCTTCTGAAGGGGCTAAATTTAGTGGAGGAAGAACTCTGATATGACTAAGTGGCTAACAAGTAGAGATGCTGCTTCTGCAGATAGAGGTTATGAGATCAAATCCCAGTGCTGCTCCTTGTGACCCTGGGCAAGTCACTTAATCCTCCAGTGCCCACTGCTTTGAATTTCAGCTTTGCATGCCAAAGCCACAAAAAGGCAGTATACAAGACCCCATTCCCTTTCCTTTCCTGTGGGATTTAGATAGCAGAAGATTCACTCTGATAAAGGCATGAAAAACAGTGGAAGTAGGTGAAAGAGACAACTAGGGTAGCATATTTGTTTGTATCTGACAATGCTGTTACTCTTTCATATACAACAGGTGGAAAAAGAAGAAACCCCAGAACAGCACTCTTTAAAGTTGAGACTGCTTTGCCAAAAGCAAAACCTTAGACTCCATGAAAGAATCTACACTGTAGAGAAATTGTGTGTTTTAAATGTGACAAACGCTTCAATCAAAAACAATACCTCAGGAAAAAAAAAAACAACAATACGTCAAAATTCTTGAAAGAATCCATATATTTTCTTCTGTCATTGTAAGGTATGAAATCTTATATTTTTGTATATATTGCACTTGAGAATGCAAATAAAGATTTTTTACAAAAAAAAGAATCCAAACTGGAAAAAAGCTTAAAAATATTCTAAATATGATAAACGCTTCAATCAAAAACAATACTTCAGGAAATAAAACCCAATTCGTCTATATTCTTCTGTCATTGTGAGGTATGGAACTTGATATTTTTGTATATGTGGTACTTGACAATGCTAATAAAGATTGTTTCCAAAAAAACCCCAAAAACGATCCAACCTGGAAAAAAAGCTTTAAAATATTCTGAATATGACAAACGCTTCAATCAAAAACAATACCTCCGGAAAAAAAAAAATCATTAAAATTCATAAAAGAATCCATTTATTTTCTTCTGACATTGTGAAGTATGAAATCTGAAAGTTTTGTATATATTGCACTTGAGAATGCTAATAAAGGTTATTAAAAAAAAAAAAGGAATCCAAACTGGAAAAAAAACATAGAAATATTCTGAATATGACAAATGCTTCAATCAAAAACAATATCAGGAAAAATTCATAAAAGAATCCATATATTTTCTTCTGTCATTGTGAGGTATGGAATCTGAAGTTTTGTATATATTGCACTTGAGAATGCTAATAAAGGTTATTTAAAAAAAAAAAAGGAATCCAAACTGGAAAAAAACATAAATATTTTGGAATATGATAAACGCTTCAATCAAAAACAATACTTCAGGAAAAAAAAACAATTCGTCAAAATTCTTCTGTCATTGTGAGGTATGGAATTTGATATTTTTGTATATGTGGTACTTGAGAATGCTAATAAAGGTTATTAAAAAAAAAAGAATCCAAGCTGGAAAAAACCATAAATATTTTGAATATGACAAATGCTTCAATCAAAAACAATAACTCAAGGAAAAAAACCACAGAATTCTTCAAAATTCATAAAACAATTAATATATTTTCTTATGTCATTGTGTGGTATGGAATCTTATATTTTTGTATATGTTGCACTTGAGAATGCTTATAAAGATTGTTTACAAAATTTTTTTAAAAAGAATCCACATTGAAGAAAAAGCTTAAAAATATTCTGAATGTGACAAATGCTTCAATCAACCTCAGTAAAAAAAAAAACAACCAATACGTAAAAATTCATGAAAGAATCTATATATTTTCTTCTGTCATTGTGATGTATGAAATCTGATGTTTTTGTCTTGCAATTGAGAATGCTAATGATTGTTTGCAAAAAAAAGCAAAAAAAAAAACCAAATTGGAGAAAAACATAAATATTCTGAATATGCCAAACGCTTCAATCAAAAACAGTACCTCAGGAAAAAAAAAATACATCAAAATTCATGAATCCATATATTTTCTTCTGTCATTGTGAGATATGCAATCTAAAATTTTTGTATATATTGCATATTAGAATGCTAATAAAGATTTTTTTTTAAAAGAAAAAAAGAATCCAAACTGAAGAAAAACATAAATATTTTGAATAAGACAAACGCTT
The DNA here is from genome assembly GCF_902459505.1 of Geotrypetes seraphini. Lineage (NCBI taxonomy): Eukaryota > Metazoa > Chordata > Amphibia > Gymnophiona > Dermophiidae > Geotrypetes > Geotrypetes seraphini. The sequence continues at coordinate 240,845,725 of NC_047086.1, read as the reverse complement.
CAATCAAAAACAATACCTCAGGGAAAAAAGAACACAACATGAGTACCATGAGGAGCACTATTTTTATCCAATGTGTCTTTCATAGTTATATTGTAAGCTCTTTTGAGCAGAGACTGCCTCTTGTGTATTTGATGTATAGTGCTGCATGCATTTGGTAGCACTATAGAAATAATAAATAGAAATACTGTATTTTATCTTGCTGTATGTTGCACATTCTTTTCAAACTGCTTTGAACTTGATACCAATAAAAATAAGTTTTCCTCTTGATGTATCATTTTCCTGAGTGTTAGGTCTGATTATGTTGACTTTTCCTGAATGTTACATGTTGACTGTTTTATTAGTTGTTTATCAAATATCAATAAATATATTGAATTTAAAAATATATACAGTATATATATCTAAACCTACCTCTCTTGTCCCACTACTCTCTATCTCAGTGGATAACACTAATCCTCCCTCTCTGGTCAACTGACAACCCCAGGGTCATCTTTGACTCTCTCTCTTTCTTTACACAAATCCAACGACCACCAAAACCTGCCATTTCTATCTCTAAACTACCACCAACATCTTACCCTTCCTCTATGAGCACACCAACAAAACCCTTATCACATCTCATCTGGACTACTGCAACTTGCTTCTCACTGCTCTTTCATGTAACCATCTCTCTCCCATTTAATCTGTTCAACATAGAAGCAAGAGAGGATGAAAGGCCAAAATATGCCAAAAGAATTCCAGCACAGTGCCAGGAAAGGCTAGAAGACCCTAAAATAATTGATGAGTGCCAACTAAGCAGGAAAACTGGCTGAAGGCCCTAAAATGAGTTCTAAGGGTCAAAGCAGGAGATTTCTAGTCAAGAAGTAAAGTGAGCTTTGAAGAGCCAAAATGAACCATAGAGAGCCAACACAGCAGCAAGACTGGCTGGAAGTCTGAAAAGATAGGCTGCAGTTCTTTTCATAAACTGACCTCGCAACTACCCAATTGCTGTTATAATTCAGGTTTATTAGCAATAAACAAAAGGCAGCTTACATGAAACAACAAAAGTACAGCACATTGAGCTAAAAGGAAAACATACATAGAAAGTGTCCTGCTTCTGTTCATGGATCCGTTCTCCCTCTCTCCCCCCGCGGGCTATACCAACCAGCATGCCACTTATATACTTTAGTTCAGTAGCCTAGGGTATCACCTAGTTACAGATTACATACCCACTTTCCATTGGTTTGTTACATGCATCATTTCTATTGGCTATATGGTCCATACAGTTATATTGAAGTATGACATCACCTAATGTCAAAACTGACCTTTCTATTTCCCTGACACTGCATTCTTAATACTAAGGCACTAATTTCTGAGGACAAGCCTTCTCTGTGCTGAGCTTGATTGTCAATAGTTCTGATAATTTTTTGGTAGGACATTTTATCTTGTACTGTTGCTTGAGTTTATCCAATGATATCACAGAAGATCTCTGCCAGTTACTAGAGCACACGTGAATCATAGAGCATATTGTCTCCTGCTGACAGGCAGAAATATGATTGTCCAGATGCTTGAATTCATAAGCACTATGTCTCTCTTAAAAGTATAACTTTATTTTTGGGGTCTCAGAGTTCTTCGCCTACAGTTTCATGCAGGTCTTATTCCTGATTCTTCCTCAAGTCCCCCCAAAATTGGCCAGAAAAAATGCAAAAGGCAACAAGTCCCGTAATGTAATTTTGTAAAGAACTTTGAAGAGAGACTTCAAGAATTGATCATGGTTCAGTTTTTGTTGGAGTTATGTTCTTCAAAACTGATTTACAAATTTTAAAAATGGGAAGAGCATGGAGATTTTTAATCTGAGCCTCTGAAATGTGGCATTCTGCAGGAGAAATAGGACTGCAGATCCCAGAATGCTCTAGTGGGCTCTTCAAGTACCAAATCTAGATGAAGAATGTGATAGAACTGCAGTTTGTAGAAATGCCACTAGATGGCAGCTTTAGACAGAAAAAGATCTATTCCATCTACTGCAGGGGTGCCCACACTTTTTGGGCTTGCGAGCTACTTTTAAAATGACCAAGTCAAACTGATCTACCAACAATAAAATTTAAAAAAAAACACAAAGCACACTGTACGCATAGAAAATGTTAATCATCATTCCTATTCCAGGGTTTTTCAAAGAGGTCAAAGCAGATGACTCTATGCACTCACCTCACTAACAACCATACAAAAACAGACAAATACCCTTTTTACTAAACCACTATAGCAGTTTTTAGCGCAGGGAGCTGCGTTGAATGCCCAGCGCTGCTTTCGACGCTCATAGGCTCCCTGTGCTAAAAACCTCTATTGCGGTTTAGTAAAAGGGGACCACAGTGTAAAATATAGACAGCAGATATAAATTCAGATACATTTTGATCACTAAATTTAAAATAAAATCAATTTTCCTACCTTGGCTGGTGATTTCATGAGTCTCTGGTTGCACTTTCATCTTCTGACTGTGCATCCAATCTTACTTCCCTTCTTTTAGCCTGTATGCTTCCTCTCCTCCTGACCTCATTCCCCCCCCCCAACGTTTTCTTCCTCTCTCCCTGCCCTCTCTTTCTCTCTTCATGGCCCCTTTCTTTTTTTCTGTTTCTCTTCTTTCCTTCTGTCTCCCTGCCTGCCTTCTTTCTCCCTCCCTGCTCTCCCCCAAGCCACTGCCACTGCCGCTGCCATCGGATAACAGGCCCCCATAGTCGCCCGCCGCCAGCCAAGCTCTCCCTGCTTCGGGTCCACCAGCATTCCTCTCCCCTATGTCAATTCTGCCATCGGAGAGGAAGTTCCGTTGGCCAGAACTTCCTCTCCGACGGCAGAATTGACGTCGGGGAGAGGAAGGCTGATCGGCCCAAGATCGACCTATTGGGAAAAATGCTGCCGGTTCCTGCCTTTGAGGAAGCAGAAAGTAGGCAGGACCTGGCAGCAAGAAGAGCAAATCGCAAGCTTCACTGACCTGTCTCCCGCTTTAGCCCGCGAACGGGGATCTAACGTGCCTGCTAGCTTCCCTTCTCCCCCCCCCCCACGACAAAACTTCCGGTTTCAGAGGGAAGAGAAGGGAAGCCGGTACAAGCACACGTTAGCCCCCGGAGCATAAGTTCTCCATGCCTGTTTTTTTTTTTAATATTGAGCAGCAGCGGCAGCAGCAGAATTCAGAAGCGGGCCAGTCAGGAGGGGAAAAAAGAGAAGGGAACCCGCTCTGCGAGCGACCTGTCGATTGCGATCGACGTATTGGGCACCCCTGATCTACTGTATATAAAGCATTACTTTGATCTCTTCTGTAGAAAACCAAATTTGATAAATTGATAGCAGGCCCAGGAAACATACACAATCACCCCTAGCGCCAAATTTTGATAGATGCTAAGCATTTCCACTCTCTTCTAAGCCTGCAGCCACCAGCTGCAGCAATAGCGAGCAAAAATCAGTGTGAGGCCTATGAGTGAGTGTACAAGCGCATAGGTCTTGTGGCAGCCTCACCTCTCATGCAGCAGGAAGCCATGGGTCCCCCACAGGCTCCGTGAGCATGGATGCTGACTTACAGGCTCCATCCTGTCATTGAGTCAAATTGTCACTGTGGCATCGCTGAAGAGGGCTGAGGTGGCACTGACAAGCTCACAGAATACCTGTTTGATTTATAGTGGTCAGGATTCAGGAGGGAAGTGATGCAGGAAGGCAAGGAAAGAGAAAGACCTGAGTGTGTATGGGGGGAGGTGATGGTGACAGGTACAGCATGCTTTCCTTTAGGTTCAATCATTCCCACCAGTCTGTCACTCAAATGGAATAATTCAAGCTGAAACAAGTGAAACAGCTGGAACACCTTTACTGAATAGGTGACTTGTAGGTCCAACTGGTAACTATTTACATCTTGGTTCTAGAATACGGAAATTGGTAAAAGCTTTCATGATACAGTCAAATCTATCATGTCTTTATTGTGTTTCCCAACCTTTTCACACCAATTCTTTCAATTTTTGCGGTGAACTGTTCTGGGTCTCACCCTCTTCCAGCCAAGCTGTAACACTCCACTGGGGCTCCACCATAAGCAAAGTCCTTTACCCGCCCCACAGAGGTGGGTATTCACACTAACAATCTTTGTCCCCTCTTGGTATCAACCCTCATGTGAAGGGTCTCTTTGCATTAATGCTCAGTAAGCCACCTAATCTCATTCTCTGCCCTCAGCACAAGGCCACCCTTTTTTCCTCGCCAAGCTGAAACAGCCTTCTGCTCACTGGCAAACTCACTCGGACTTTCACCACATGAGCTGATCACACTTCCAAGAGTCTCCCTCAGTAGTGGGGGCTCTTGCGGGAGGGCAGGATAACCAGAAACCCTGCTTCTTCTGCTGTCCTACCTTTTATTTGCTCTTCCCTCCAACTAAACAGGTCAGGGCCTTCTAACTCATGCCACACAGCTCTTCTATCTACATACGTAGTCAATGACTCCCTAAAGAATCTCCCACCTTCTCTACAGCTGAGGAACTCTTGGGGGCAGGGGATTTCACATATGTGTACCTGAAAGGTACATGTAGAGTTTCAAACAAGCACAAAAGAGTTCAATATTGGCTTGTAATGTGGTTAAATATATGAGGGTGGTTTGAAAAGTTTGGGAAAAAAGCAAGTTATACACTTGGTCGACAGGAACGGGAAATATGTAGCACAGTGGTCAAAGCTACAGCCTCAGCACCCTGGGGTTGTGGGTTCAAACCCACGCTACTCCTTGTGACCCTGGGCAAGTCACTTAATCGCCTCATTGCCTCAGGTACGTTAGATAGATAGTGAGCCTGCTGGGACAGACAGGGAGAAATGCTTGAGTACCTGAATAAATTTATTTAAACCGGTCTGAGCTCTTTTGGGAGAACGGTATAGAAAATTGAATGAATGAATGAGTCCAGCGAGTAAGCTATTTTTCCTACGATACAAAAAAACTGAAAACTCGTTGGACTAAGGGGCTGATTCTACAAATGGGCGTCCAGATTGTAGGCAGCGGTAGGCGAGCTTAAGCGGCCACTTGGTGGAATGGAAACAGTGGGGGAGGGGAGATATGCTCCTTGCTAAGAATGTCTCTGTACCCTACATGTCAGTTCTTGCAGAAAAGAACTGTTTCCATGATATCAGAAGTTGGTTGGACTTAGATGGACCTCTGGTCTTTTTAAAAATTTAAGCCAATACTATGAAAGGGAAGAGCAGGGAGATTTTTAATCTGAGCCTCTGAAATTTGGGATTCTGGGGTAGAAATAGGACTGCAGATCTCAGAATGCTCTACTGGTCTCTAAAGGCACCAAATCAAAATAAAGAATTTGATAGAACAGCAGTTTCTGGAAATGCCACTAGATGGCATTTAGGCCATCTAGTGGCCTGAAATATAGGCCAGCAAACTGACTACATTTCAAACAGATGCAGCCGCTGAGCTGATCGTGGCAAGGGAATATCCCTGTTGTGATCAGCTGAGCTGCTGTGGCAGGGCCGCTTCATAAGTCCTGCCGAAATTGGCAGGAGGGGTTCCCACTCCCTCCTATCTACAAACCTTTGCCCCCCTGTAGCAGCCGGGCAGGAGGGATGCCCACTCCCTACTGCCCCCAAACCCCACCATTGAAGACCAGCAAGAGGGATATCCACATCCTCATGCTAACCCCTCCCCAGAACCTCCAACACCTCCCGGAACCACTGACACCCCGCAAACCAGCACACCCACAACACCCCCTAAATCTGGAGACCCTCCCACCCTGCATCCTTACATCTAGCCTGACCCCCTTCCCCCTCCTTACCTCTGAGAAGAAAGTCCAGTCAGAGGGATGCTTACATCCTTAGGCCCGCATCCAGCCACTCCAAAACAAGCCTTCCCCTTCCTGGTGCATTATGAGTCTTTGATCTCCTTCCTGGTGCATTCTGGATACACTGGGAGTGGCTTAAGACTCTGGCCAGATATGTAAGATCAATCTACCCTGACACTCCCCTTACCTCTGAGAAACATCCTCTGAGGGATGCTTACTCCCTCCAGCTGGCAGGCTCTCCATACCAATATGATGGGCCATCCCCTTCCTGGTGTATTCAGGGAGGGGCTAAGGCTCTGATTGGCCCATGGGAGTGACTTGTTGCTTTGGCTTCTTTTTTACAACATTTTTTTTGGAAAGGGAAGAAACCTAAATTGAGATTGGATTATATGATGGGGAGTTGGAAAAGGAGGGGGATGGGGGTGCCCAATCTTTATTTGTATAATTTGGCTTATGGCCTTTGACATCTTAGAGATTGGTTTCTAGGAATTTGGGAATATACATGGTGTGAGATGGAACGCTCTCTTTTTCGGCCTTTGAACCTTCAATTCTTCTACAAACACCTCTTTGTAATTGACCCATTGATTATAGGGATCATCCGATATTGAAATGTATGAAGTTGATATGGATTACTTTGATGATGGCTTGGAAAATTAAGGGACCGCATACTGATTCTCTTCCAATAGTGGGGAATTCCACCTTTCCTCCTGGTATGGAACAGGGCCCTATTCGCAGATGGGCAGATTCTTTCTTGGAACGTATAATTTCTTTTGCAGGAGAAGACAACAATATACTTTCATTGGACGTATTATTGACTAATTTGGGTGTGAGGCACAATTAGTTCATTATATTACCACACTGAAAAATGAAGGTTTGACATTGAGAGTGGGATATAGACTGGGATCTTTGTTTGAACATCTGGAAGCTCTACCCTCAATTTCATACTTTAAAAAGACCCTTGATTTTGTATATCCACATATGAGCTATAAACGGTTTGCAGATAAGTGGACTGAGGGATTTGGAGTAGAAATTAGTGAGGTAATAATAGAAAAGACTCTTCAATTAGGCATTTCATCAATTTCTAGCATTTATTATAGAGAGAGTCTATTTCGCATGGTTCAGGCTTTACATTTTGGTTGTGTTGAGACAAGAATATGCCTAAAATGTAATTAAAAAAAGGATAATACATTGGGTCATGCTTTTTGGTTATGTCCCAGAATTTGGAATTTTTGGAATGCTATTTGTGTTTTTCTTGGATCAATTATCTATAGAATTGTGGTTCATTCCCCCAGATGGTATTGTTTCTTCAATGGGACAGTATTTTTAAGAAAGGGGTTAGGGAATTATTTCGTAAATCCTTTATTATAGGTCAAAAATGTATTTTACAAATTGATTGGAAGAAAGTCTACCCTTATTTTGGCCTTGGAGGGCAGCATTTCACGCTCTTATGATTATGGAAGAGAGGGCGACCTCCCCATCTTATAAAAAACAGTAAATTTGGGATGACCTGGGAACCTTTTATACAGCAATTATCAGTCAGAGAAGGCAGTTTTGTAATGAACTCATTACATTTGTAATCAGAAAGTGAAACACTACTTATTAGTAATATTTAGGAATGGGGTGGATGGAGGTGGGAAGGGGGGGAGGGAGTTTTGGGTGGTACTTTACTGTGATTGTATTGTGGTGATAATTGATTGTTGATTTCTTGGAATTGTATTAACTGAGTTCAGATAATATTCTTTGCTCACTTTCTAGGGAGGCTGCATTTTTTTTTTTTTTTTTAGTTCAAAATTTTTATTAATATTTCAGTAAAACAAAATAACAGTCCTCAAACTTGAATACAGTGAAAGTACATGAGGAGTAGTGAACAGGAGGAGGAATCTAGCAGTGTACAATTCACCACAATATCTAAAACCAAAACAGGGAAAGCCCTAGAAGGAAAGTAGAAGCGTGAAGTTTAAGGAGCATAAAGGGCAAGAGAGAAAGAAAAGGGGGGTGAAAAAGAAACAAAAGCTTCTACAGAGCAAGTATATCTTCTCATAGAAGTACATAACATGACAAAACAAGAGTGGTCAATTCAATCTGTTTGCATGAAATGGTCTAAAAATTTCCACGGAGAGGAAGTAGAGATAACGGATAGATAACGTTTTTCATAAGCATAGGATTCAAATTTATGATACATGCATAAAGAATTCCACCAAAAGGTGAAATCCAGTAGAGAGGTTGACTTCCAATTCTTTAAGATGTGCATCAGAGCCACCACAAACATCGTATCAATCAGTTTTGGGGGACAGGCTGAGTTGGCAAATTAGGGATGTTGTGATCTGATAATTATCATATCAAATACAAGATCCGAAGAGCATTTAATAGTAGGCCAAATTTTAGACCAAAACTGAAAAAACGGTTTACATCGAAATAACATATGATCAAGGGTGCCTTCATTTTCCAAACAGTGCCAACATTTGGGGTCAGATTTGAGATTCGCTTTCCACATACGAAAAGGAGTCCAAATAGCATGCCATGTAAGAAAGAACATAGATTGAGATATTCTTGATGATAACAGGGGTCGATTAGTGGCAGTCCAAAAACGGTCCCAGTCAATATTTTGTAACGGTGTGGATAGCATGGGTTCCCAATGTTTCAGCGATTGAGAGGAGAATGTGAAGTGATGGTCACGCAGGATGTGATAAAATGTTGAGATAGCCTTACCAGCAGCCAGTACACAGACACACCATCGATGAACAGAGTTGAGGGTTGTAGCATCAGCTATAGTGAGAGAGAGTGTGGCTATAGTCGAAGTCAGTAAAGACCATTGAGAAAAACAATTGCTTAAGCTGGGGAATGAAGAGCAAAAATCAGAGAAAGTGATGAACGAATCAGGTGTTCTCAGCTGAGCTATTGACCACACACCCGCAGCCTGCCATCTCCTCCAGGAGAACGATTTATGATTGTGTTTGAGTTTAGGGTTCTGCCACAGAGACATATCTAATCTAGCAAACATTGAGACATCAGCAGTAGCATCTAATGTGCGTAGGGCCAGCTGCGTTGCACTCAGTAGGGAATATAATTTTAAACGTTGTGGCACCGCCGGGCCCGTGGATACGCTTGGCTCCGGTCAGCGCTCAGAATAGCCTGCGTCCTACGTGCTTCCAGAAAAGCTGGAAGTCCTGCTGGTCACACAATCCAATGAGGAAGCAACAAGATTCAAACAGTCACTTTCAAAAGAAAATAAAGTCCCACTTTATTGTGGAAATGAAGCTTGAACAAGGTTCAGTTCATTCTTTCCCAAAACATAAGAAAATGGAACAAAATAAAATTGAGTTGAAAACCAACAACCAACAACTCACACCTTTCTTGCAGGCGCCACAGGTAAGTAGCAGTGTAGTTCCAATCGTTCTGCCTTTGGCAAATAGGCAGTAACCAACCATCACACTTTCTTTATAAATGAAAACAGTGTTGTGTTCAAGCCTAGATAAAAGGGCGGCTTGGCCCCAACCAACTTAACAATAGTTGGTGGGGGAGGGGAGTAGCCGAATCCACTAACTTTCTTCTGTAAGCAACAGAATGCCACAAATGGCCCCACAATCCCCACCTAGGATATTGTGTGGATTCTTCCCCAAACTACCTCCTCAGGCACACAATCAAAAATTGAAACTTTTCTTGCTTTCAAAAGAAAAACATAAACTCAAACAGTCCAGCATATTGAAACCTAACCAAAAAGGTTTTCACTTTCAGGCACCTAGTAAGGAGCTCAGCACTGCTCCCTTACTTCTCACAGGTGCAAAGAGTTCCCCAGGAAGAAGCCTAAATGATTGCTAGCATGAGCATACAAACAGAAAACAACCAGCAATGAAACTTAACTCTCTTCCATAGGGCAAGCTTCTGTAATGTTGGCAGTTTCTAGGCAGTCCATGAGCTCTGGTTCTGCTAGCTGGTTAGCCTCAGGGTCAGGGGCTGGAACCACCATCTCAATGTCCTGGTAAAGTTGAGGTTCAGGAGAGCTGTCCTGCAAACCTCCTTCCTGGGCTGGCCCAGGGCAGACTGCGTGCCTCCTCCTCCTCAGAGCAGCCTCTAGTGCATTGAGGCGATCACGCCCTGTTCTCTGAGGGGGAGGGGCAGCCTGCAGCTTCTGCCTAGTTTTCCCAGAACTTCTAATCAGGTCCTGCAACTGGGAGTTAGCTGAGTGAGGAGGAGGATTCTGTGGCTGTTTCAGGCTGTTACCCTCATAGTCCTCCCCTCCCCAGGGATCTGTAATCTGGGTTTTAAAGGGGAATGCAGAGTTTTCCCTATTCCTGGACTCTAGCCTGTCACACTGATTAGCTCTTTTAATGGCTGGGCTAGGTTTAGCCAAAGCCTTACCTGGCACAAGCCAAGCTTTAGGGCTAGGGTTGTGACAACATCTAGGTAAGATCATTGTGCAGAGAATAGAGAGTGAATAAGGAGAGCATATAAAACTCTCCATTTCCAACCAAGCCGGAGGATTAGAAGAAGGAGGGTGTTGGAGCCAGTGGGCTCCATAATGAGCTAGAGAGGCAATATGAGAAAAATTAACATCAGGGAGATTCATGCCACCACACAGCTTGGAAGCTTTCAACTTGCTCAATGCAATGCGAGGTTTCTTATCCTTCCAGATGAATTTGGATAAAGAAGTATCAATCCAACGATAGAAAGATTTAGTACAATGTGAGGGGAGCATGGACTAAAGAGATAAGATGTGGTATGGAGGCGCAGGGATTTCCGAGAAAGAGAAGTATATCATCAGCGTAGGCTGCAAGCTTAATTTGTCTGCATGGAGTTTGAATGCCCTGTATATCGGAGTTTTGTCGTATAGAAGCAAGTAAGGGTTCCAGAGCCAAATTAAACAATAGGGGAGATAGGGGGCATCCTTGACGAGTTCCCCGATGAAGCCAAAATTGGTTAGATAGTGAGATATTAATCAAAATGCGAGAAGTGGGTTGCCAATACAGTGTCTTGACTCAATTCAGAAAATATGGACCAAAATTAAGCCACTAAAGAACACGGAACAAGAAAGACCATTTTACACGATCAAACGCCTTCTCTGCATCAATCGCTCTTGGGTCTCACAGTAGTTTGGCGTGAGTGTTAATATGATGGAAAAGACGTAAATTATCTCCAATATAGCGATTTTTAACGAATCCCACTTGTTTAGTGTGTATAAGATTGGAAATTACTTTATTTAGTCTAAGAGATAAAACTTTGGCTAGAACCTTATAATCTAAATTTAGTAGGGAGATTGGTCGATAATTCTTAACATGAATGGGATCTCTCTCAGATTTGGGGAAAACAACTATTGTGGCGTCAACAAAATTATATTGCTTATCAGGATAATTATGAATAAAATTATAATAAGTGAGCATATAAGGAGCTAAAATATCATGAAATTTTTTAAAGAATTCGTTAGTGAACCCATCAGGGCCTGGTGCTTTATTATTGGCCAAAGAAGAGATGGCTCTTGTAATCTCCGAAGTGGAAATCGGAATATCTAATTCGGATTTGACATTATCATCCAGGGATGTATGATCAATAGTAGCCAAGAAGGAGTCAATGGATGAATCAGAGTCTGAGGATTCAGAAGTGTAAAGTTTAGTATAAAAGCGCTCAAATTCTGTGGAGATCATATTTTCGTTAATGACAATATTACCAGAGGAATTGTGAACGGCAGATATGTGAAGTTTTTTCGACCTATGTTTAAGTAAATTAGCGAGAGGTTTCCCCATGATGTTATCACCCATATAATGGCCAGAGGATTGGATAAATAAATCTTTTCTGGCTGTTAAGGAGATAAGAGTGTTGTATTCATATTTAAGTTTCAAAATTTGTTGATATATTAGGGGATCATGAATATGAGTAGACATGTGTTAAGACTCTAAAGTTTTGATGGAATGTTCTAAATGTCTCTCTTTTTGAAGGTGTGATTTTTTTCTTCCATGCAGACAATTTAATAATTTCTCCTCTAATAGAAGCCTTATATGCCTCCCAGATGATGGCAGGGCATACATCGGAATGCGGCAGTATTAAACTCAAAAAATTCAGTTGTGAAAGTCCTTAATTTAGCAACAATCTCATCAGCTAGAAGAAGATGGTTGTTGAATCGCCAAGAAGGGGTGGTAGAAGTGACTGGAGAGATGGTAAGATGTAGGGAGATAGCTGCATGATCAGTGAGAGTTATGGGATGGATGATAGAATCAGTTAAAGAGTGCAATAATGTGGGTGAGGTAAGAAAATAGTCTAATCTGGAGTAAGTGTTGTGTGGATGAGAAAAATGAGAGTACTCCCTGTCCTTAGGATGCAGAATGCGCCGGGGGTCTATTAAGGAATAATTGGACTTGAGACTAAGTAATTCTTGGTGAGATTTAGATTTGGAAGGTTTACAGATGGAGGATCTATCCATAAAAAGATCCTGGGGTTGATTAAAGTCACCTCCAATAATAATTGAGCAAGTTGAATAAGGCAATAATCTAGTCTGAAGATCTCTGAAGAATTCCGGATGATCCAAAACTGGGGCATAAATATTAAGAAAAATAAATTCAGAGGAGTGCAACACAGCATGAATGAGACACCATCTTCCCTCCAAGTCAGCATCATGAGACAGAATGTTTAAGGGTACATTGTCACGAATAAGAATGGAAACTCCATTCTTTTTATGAAGAGCTGCTGAGGAAAAGAAGTGGGAGGAATAACCTTTACTAGTGAATTTGTTAGCAGACGTAGATGGAAGATGATGTGCAATTTTCTTTCTCTTGATGGGGTGATTAAGCCCATTCACATTATAGGAAATAATGTGTAAATCAGCCATATATAAGTATACAATGAAATATGACAATAAAAACCATATAATCATTTAGTATGCAAGTATATAGTTAGATATTGACCACTCTGAGAATGCAGGAAAAGGCATGGAAAAGAAAAACAAAGAAAGGATATACCAAGAAGAATAGCACGTGCGAAGGCAAGGAACACAGTCATAGCATGTGCAGAGTATATAACAATATGTGGGTGTTCCTGATGGAGCAAGTGAGAAGTACCTGGGGCAATCCGAGGAAAGCCACCACTCAGACATGAAACTAAAAAACTTGTATAGAGATAAAACAGGTGAACATATCAGGCGTGTGTCACATCACGCATAAGCAAGAAAATCAACCAGAAACCTGCAGTCATTGCATCTTCAGAGAATCCAGAAATGTGCTGAGATCTTCCGCATCTGTATAAGTGGTTGTAGGGTTGATATAGGTCACCTTCATAGTTGCAGGTATTTGGCGCCAATATCTTTAAGGCCTTGTCGATGGGAAAGAAACGCCTTTCTCTTAAGTGCAGTAGATTTTTCCAGATCCGGGACAATGTCAAATCGTTTGCCCTGGTGGAGAAGTTGCGGGTGCATTTTTGCAGTTGTAATGAGTTGTAGAGCATGCTGGAACCGAAGTATTTTGGCTACTATAGGTTGCAGCGTCTTGATGTGGGCAGCAGGTTTGGAGGGCAAACGATGTGCATGCTCTATTTCAAGCGGAAAATCAAAGGAAAGGCCCAAGGTTTTAGGCAGAAATTCAAGTAAGAAAGTGGCCACATCCGAGCCCTCCGAAAGCTCCGGTAAGCCGATAATTCTTATATTTGATCGCCCACTGCGATTAGAAAACTCCTCAAGATGTCTTTGTAGATTAGAGATCAGTTTATCATGTTTATCCACTAGCTGGAATTTCGTTTGCGCTATGAGAGAGTGAGCCTCAAGCGCATCGATGCGATGACGGGCATCGACAAACTGAGAGTTAAGAGACTCAATTTCCTCACGAATTATCTTGGTTTCAGCTATCTGTGCTTGCGCTATCAGCTTGACCGCTCTAATCTCTTTTAACAAGAGATCCAAGTTCGGGTCCTCTGGCTTAGGCGCCATTTTATCTGGCGAGCCCGGGTCTGTCTTCGGCCGTTTGCCGCTCATGGGAGCATTTAAGGGGTTTCACCTTTAACAGGCTTCGGCGGAGTCATTGCCGTGAGATTATGTTGGCAAAACTTTGGTAAAAGCTTATATTAGTCACCTGATTTCTCTGCAGAATCTGTTATTAGAAAAGTCGAGTGGAGGAGCGATTACCCCATGCCCGTATGCTCAGCGCTCCAGTCAGGCTCCGTCCCCCGGGAGGCTGCATTTTAAAATGTAAAAAGGCTGTACTCTCAATCTGTGGCATACCAAGGGTAGGAGGTGCCCAGGGCGGTGGTCCCCCCCCCACACCTCTCCCCCACCACTCCTTCCCCACCCCCCTACTCCACACTTGCGCTCTCCCTTCCCCCCAGGTATCTCTGTAAATCTTCGCTAGTATATTGGCTTCTCCAGCATGTCTTCACACCAGCGTTGGATTTCCCTCTGACATCACTTCCTGGCCCCGTGACCCGGAAGCGATTCAGAGAGGAACCAGGCTGGCGTGAGCAACAGGCAGGAAAAGTTGTTCATGCTGGTGAAGATCTACAGAACTATGAGGTGGAGAGGGGAGGGATGGCACAAGCGTGGTGTGGCAGGGCAGAAAGGTGCTGGCTTCCCCATCGAAAGGGTGGAAGAGGAGCCTGTAGTCCTCATCTCCCTGTACTTCTATATGCAGGACACTAATCTCAGGAGAAGGGCTGACAGCAGAAAGATTACTACAGAATCATCTGTGCTTCCAAGAAAAAGGAACCTCAAAAGGGAGGGGCAGCGATCTGGATTTCCTCCCAGATCCAAGCAGAAGGGCTAGAGATAAAAAGGAAAATATGGGGAGGGGGGATTTGATGTACTAATATTTCTGGCATGAATATTCCTCTGCTGACTTATCTAGGCCTCATAGGTGATTTCTAACATTGTAAGGTATGCGTTTGGTTATCTGTGATTGAATTTGATTTATTCATGTGTTTTTTAATTTTGTTTTCTTTATATTTGTCCATATATTAGTAAAATAAGACTTTAGGACTCCGTGCCAAGTCTTGATGGTTTTTAACCTATTTAGAAATCAATCAAATTCCCTTGGACTGCTCTGCTCTCTTTTGGGCCCTCATTTCCTGCCATAGTGTGTGAGCAAAGCATTACGGGAAATGTAGTCTAATCCATACTGCAACCACTCCTGCTTTGTTTCTAGTGGTCTTTCTCCTAAGACCGCCTCCCTTTTCCTCTCACCTAAGCTTGAGTCCTTGGTCTCACTGCTGTACTTCCTGGTCACCTCTACCACCTTTGCTCTGATAGGTCTCTCTGTTACTGGTTGCCTATTGGTTCCCTCTTCTTCCCCTAGGCTTAAGGGGTTTTCACTGAGGACATACCTTGGCTGTCTTATAAAAATCTATAAAGAGACAAAAAGGAAAAAAAAATAATAATGTTATACTGAAAATAAGAAAGAGAACAGCAGATGTCAAAATCTGAGAGCAGTACTTAAAAAGAGAACTATTTAAAACATATATTTTAAAAATCAAGTGCTGCAACTTTGGGACTGTGTCAGGAGGACACCACACATGCGCAGATGCCCTCCCTCCCAAGAACAGTTTGAGGGGGTGGGGCCAGGGCTGGGGTCTTGCTCCCTCTACCCTTCTCTCTCTACGTCCTCTCACTTGCCTCTTCTTCGAATGCCTATAATTTTTTTTGTCCTGTAACTTTACTGTGAATGTCAATTCTTACCTGTTATGAGCTCCCGGGAGAACAGGATAGAAATCTAAATAAAGAAATAATGGGGGTGGGCCTGGGGGCGGGGCTATGGGGTCTAGATTTTAGTCTACTAAAATCTGGTAGCCCTATTCATGGCTCATGTCATGGCTGAGGCCCGGGGGAGTTGGGGGGAGTCAATTTTGACCTGCAGCTCATACCAATAATCATTGCATTGGAGCAAGAAGATCTTTGGCTTGCAATTGCAATGATTAAACAAGTAAAGAGATAATCAGTTTTATTAGTCATGGGGGGGGGGAAGTTAACTATGCAGGGTCTATTGAACTTATGAGACATTACGGTCTCCCAGAATCAGCTTCTTCCGGGGTCTAGTGGTTCATTCTTAAGTGACCTTATAGTGAGGGTGAGCTAGGAATTTTGATGTTAGCTGGTATGATTGTTATTTTATATTACTCAATTTGTAAGCCACTGTGAATACGTAAAGGCTAGCTTGGCAGCATGAACATTTTAATAGAAGACCCCTTATACCGAGAGCCGTGGAAATGCACCAAAGCTCATTCAGTTCTTATGGGCTTCGTGCGGCATCACTACTGCGGTTTTATAAAAGGGGTCCAGAAGTAGGATGGAAGGAGATGCATGTGAACATTGCTTTTAATTATAAACGGCACTGGTTTGGTGTCTATTTCTTGATATTTAAATTTAATTGGAGCTTATATTTGGGTATTTACATTTTTATTTTTTGCATTTTAGCTGTAGTATAGCTGGAGATTTGCTAAATTTTGTAGCCCTCCAGCTTGCTGTGGAGAGAGGCTTGTGATTACATGTGGATGTTTGAGGATGGCTAGCTAAAACCTTGAGCAATGATGTAAGTCAGAGAGTATTGTGACATGGGACCCGTGATGTCATAACTGAATGTCAGAAAGAGTAAGCACTGACCAGCAGCTCATATTAGTGATCAGAGTGTTGGGAGTTGGGTGTGTTTTTGCTGTGATCACCGCGATTTTCAGAAAGTTGTTTGTTTACTGCCTTTTGTCTTTTTCCTTACCCACCCTTTCATTTATTTTTATATTGTATTTAATCCATTTTTTTTCCTTCCCTCATTTCCTTTAGTGTTTTTATATCATAATTGTCTTTTATCCCCTGTTTGTTAAAAAAATTTTATTTTTTAATTTTATATTTTACCTTCTTTTAATTTTGTATAAATTTTGTAAATTTAGTTTTGTAAAAAATTTAATTTTTTAATTTTAATTTTACCTACTTTTATTTTTGTAAAAATTTTGTACATTTAATTTTGTAAAAATTTTTATTTTTTTAATTTATTATTTTTGTAACATCTTTCTGAGAGGAGAGGAAGAGAGTCTATACCGCTGGGTAAGTATACATTATTTTGATCTGAGCTTTGATAAGTTTGGGGAGAAAAGTTAATTTGTAGATTCCAATTTATTGGCAGTTTAGATCTTAAGAGCAAACTTTAATCTAGCTAGTCTCCATAGAAACCTGATGGCAGATAAAGGCCAAATGGCCCATCCAGTCTGCCCATGCAGAGTAACCATTGTCTCTTCCTCTCAGAGAGACTAGATAGGCCATTTGGCCTTTATCTGTCATCAGGTTTCTGTTTCTCTCCTGCCATCCTTGAATTTAAAGGTGTGGGGTAGAGGGGGGCAGGGAACCCCTGCGGTGGAATTATTAGAAAAGGGATGGTAAACAAGACTGAAAATGTGAGACTCATCTTGAGTATTGCGTTCAGTTCTGGTCTCCTTATCTCAAAAGAGATATAGCAGCACTAGAAAAGGATCAAAGAAGAGCAACCAAGATGATAAAGGGGATGGAACTCCTCTCGTATAAGGAAAGACTAAAGAGGTTAGGGCTTTTCAACTTGGAAAAGAGATGACTGAGGGTAGATGATTGAAGTCTACAAAATCCTGAGTGGTGAAGAACGGGTACAAGTGCATTGATCTTTTACTGCATTCTTCACTCCAGTTCCATCAGCATCTGACCCCTTTCTCTCCCTCCACCTCCCTTTCAAACCTCTCTTCAGACCTTCAAATCCTTTCTCTCCCCTTCACCCCAATGCCATCCAGTATCTTCCCCCTCACCTCCCGACCTCTACTGTATCCTTCTCAACAGCAGTAGCGGTTGTAAAACTTTTAAATGAAGTCATTGTGGGACTTTGCTGCACCTCCCTGGCTGCTGGCTCTGCTCTGGAACAAGGAAGTGGTGTCGGAGGGAGTGGACCGGCAGCCAGATGGAAGTTCAGGAAGATCCCGCAATGACTGAATATAAAGGTTACTGTCGCTGTTGCTGGTTCAGGAAAGCAGCAGTGGCAGAGGAAGGCGAGAGATTCCTGACACGGTGTGCCACCCGTTGTGACATTGCTGAAGGGTTAGAAGGAAAAGTTTGCCTTTTTGCGGATGATACCATAGGACATAAAAAGAGGAAGGCGATGAAAACGGTAGGAGGTTTGTGCCAGAAGATGTATGAAGGAAGACTGGAAGCCATGACTATGTAGACCCTAGAGGAAAGGAGGGACAGGGGAGGGTCAATTGCTTATTTTATTTAATTTCTCATTTATCTTTTCATCCACAGAATGGCGAAGAGGACAGAGAAGCGGAACTTCGTGGACCCCATGTTACTGGTAGGTGCCACACATGCTCTGAAGCCTCCCTCATTGTCAATTAATTGGTTAATGATATTTATTTATTGAATTAATTTGTTTCCTCTCCTGAAAGAGCTCAGAACGGGTTACTGCTTGACATACATAATACACAGTCAACCGATTACAATTTGTCATAGTTACAGGATAGATTCAGATTCTACAAAAGCCGCAGAAGGTTTAGGCGGTGGTAGCCACCCTACCTCCACCTAACTTAATTGTTGTAATTGGGCTTCAGCGGTGGAATAATTAGTGGCACCATTTAAAACCAATTAAACCCTTGTTAAAAAAATAAATAGCCGTCGCAATGTGGCCTCCAGGACCAGCACCTGGGTCACTGGTGGCTACTGGTACCTAATGACGCCGAACCCAGAAGTAGGCATGGTTAGAGGCGTAGCCGGACTTCAGCCATTGGCCGCGATTCAGGAAGGACCCTGGGCCGGTGCCAGACTTCAGCCACTGGCCGCGTTTCAGGAAGGACCCTGGGCCGGTGCCGGACTTCAGCCACTGGCTGCGATTCAGGAAGGACCCTGGGCAGCGGAAATGTCGACCTGTAAATTCTGGCCTACATTTCTGGCACCTGTCACCATCCCCTGTTTCCTCTCAAATATCAGCCTCCCTAACCCAGGGATCCATGATCTTTTTCCCTCTCCTTCCTATGTTCCTGAATCTTCCCCCTGCAGTCCGGTCTCTCTCCTCCTCCTGTATATCTGTCAACCACTTTGAGTGTGTTCGTAGAACAAGTCCCGATCCCTTGCCCCTAAACTACAATAGCTTTCTAGGAAATAAACATGGTGCAGTTTATTTGCTGATATCAGGCATCATTTCTAATACATTCTTTATCATTTTTCAGAGGTCTGAAGTCATGGGGACCACAGGAAAGTAAGTAGATTTTCATTATAAATATAAAATTAAAGATTTGTACATTGAATGGAATGCAAATTTAATAAATGAAATGATTTACTGTATGTGATTGATTTGAACTTTATTAGTCTATGAAATTTTTAACGTTATTTATTTTTATACTTTTAGTGACTGGAGGCCAATCAGACTCGATCTGTCCAAGACATATTTCACAATATATTTTGTAAGTAATATGCCAGTATTTATGTCGGGCTTAGTAAAGGCGGGTGGGGGTGGGGATAAATGTTTTTGGCCTGTTAATCCCAAGTTATGGTAATATGGACCTTGGTTCTGGAATAGAATAGACATCTACTGAATGCTTTTGCATTACCTAAACAGAGGCACTTAATTATAGAAATGCCTCCTGTCCTCAAAGGGCTCGATGCATTAGAGATAGCGACTCGATCGCTGTTGGTTGATTCTCTGGCCGATTCTCCAGCAGCGATCGTTTGCATGCAAATGATTTGAACAACTGATCATTCACTCAGTGAGCGATTGACACATGCGCAGTCTTCACAGCAGTGACAGGAAAGGAGCCTCCTGTCACTGCTGTTAGGGCTTTTGTGAAATGGCAACCCCACTTCCGAGTGTCAAATATGGTGAAATCCACTTAATTGCAAATACATATTTCAGTGGGCAATGATATTCGTCTTTGAACCTTATTTTCACCTTCTCCTTGATGTCTTTCTCAATACATACTGTTGTTTAATACTTATCTTTTAATATGCAGAATCATTAGCCTGCTCCAGGGGGAGGGTTGGGGGGCCATTGGCAGGAGACGGTAGGCATCCCTCCTTCCATTCTGCCATGGGTGGGGGGTCAGTCGGGATTGCAGGAAAGCGTGGAAGTCTGGAAGTCAGAGGGGAGGATCAAAAATATGTAAAGGAGGCTTCCTACAAGAGATCTTGCGAAATGGGATGCATAACCCACTAGTTCGGGAATAGACTGGGATTGTTCAAAAACCTGGGGTTTCTTTTTACTGATTCTTGTCTCTTTTTTTGCTTTAATTAGGGAGAAGACCCTCCTAATAAGGAATATGCTCTGAATTGCCGGCTGGAGGAGACGGATGATGAGCACATCATCTTAATCTTTACTCGTAAGTTTCTGCTGTGGTTGAAAAAAGTAGAAAAACAAATACAAAAGAGGTACAAATAATCAGTCTAAGCCAAAAATCACCTCTGATAGCACCTTAGTGAATAAATAACTATATGAAGACAAGCCTCAGAGACCTTAAATTCAAGCAGTATGCTGCTAGATGTGTTAACAGGTCAGAATCTCGATCATTGGCTCATACTTCCTGAATATTTGTAGCTTTTTAATATATATCAAAAAATCAATACAGCACTTATCTTGTTAGCGGTATTGAACAGCACTGCGGGGCCGCTGTTTCACCTTTACCGGCTTCGTCAGGGGATAAACTGAAACAGTGCGGAACAAAACTTTCCCTTGGCTCAAAATGTTTCTCTCAAGATGGCCATATCTAGCAGCATACAGCTTGAATTTAAGGTCTCTGATTTTTGGCTTAGGTTGAAAAAAAGTAACCAAAAGATGCCAGCATTCATAGCGGGGACTTTTTGCTGACTGATTTCTATTTTCTGTCTCCTGCAGCTGAAAAATCCTACACCATCAATGCCAGCACGGAGCATAACGAGGCGTAAGGCACACGTTCTCTAAAAGACTTCGTTCCTTTATCTGCTGCTTCCAGGAGCGACTGTTCCACTTTGTTTTGGCTTTTAGCTTAGATTCTTTCTTTCTTTTTTCTTTTAGATGGCTGAAAGCGATGGACAAGTGCCATCGTTTCATCAGGAACATGCTCAGAACCAACAGATATGCTGTGGAGCATCGATTCCAGTGGATGGTCTATAATCAGTCCCCTAAAGGATGCGCTGAATGTGGCGCTGGAGGTAACTTCACTATTAAGCGAAAACCAAACTCCTGTCCCCATAAAAAGCAGCAATTACTTCTGACAGTTCTGATTTGGTTTTAAAGTCTTAGTTTATTTAAATCAGCAATAAAATACTAATATAAAGAATTAGAATAGACATTTAGGTCATGTGACTGTAGGGTCGACCATTTCTTGTTCAAAGATGTTGGAATTTTTTGGGCAATTATAAAGCTCATATCTGTAGAGCAAAGAAATCTGGTTCCACCGTCTGGCACAGGTAACTTGTGAGAGGTCCTTCCAAGATCCACAAATGCGTTTTTAATGCAGCAACGAGTAACGAATCAAACAATACAGCATCAAAATCATTTCAATCACTTTTCAGGACAAGGGTTTGCCTAAGAAAAATGGTGCCAAAAACTGTTACTGGATGCCCAAAACAAACTCAGCAAGTTCTTCATTTTGGACTAAACACAATTGGTGGCATAACCAAGAGAGGGGAGCCCCCCCCCCCCAAATGAACATCTCCCTTGCTGTAGCTGGTGGGACATTTTGTTTTTCCATCATCTTGGTCCCAGTTTCTGCTTTTGTCTATCTTCTACTAATTCTCTTTCCAGGCCTCGGGAATCCTGGTTCCATCCCTGTGGGAGCCTTTGGGGGGGGGGGGGGGTTTCCCCGTGGGAGTCCCATAGACCTGGGTCTTCATCATAAGGCGTATGGGGACAGACTTTAAGATCTCAATCTGTACACTTTAGAGGAAAGGCAGAAGGGGGAGATATGATAGAGACATTTAAATACCTAGGAGGCCTAAATGCATATTACATTACATTTATTGACTTCTATTCCACCTTTAACTTTCAGTTCTAGTATATTAAGTTGTTGATAATAATATTGTTAGGGATATTTTGCTTATTAAAGCATTGTTGTATTTTAGAGGCATCTTTTATTATGCTCAACTTGGGGCTTAACATCTGCCATAAATGCTTCCATCGCCACGAAGTTGATGGTGGGCCATCCACTGAATACATTATAAACAGTTCGGCTTGTCAGGTAAGTCTCAGAGACGGCATATCCATCAAGAAAGTGGGTTTTTTTGAACAATACACTCTTGGCTGATCTCTTGACATCCTTCCCTCACGACTCCCTCGTTAGTGTGAATGAAAGATCCACCATTTCTTTTCAGACTCCAGAACTGTTGGGCTGTTTTGATCCTGCTTCAAAGTTTACAGTTTAGCTTCATGTAATTATACATCAAATAATAATGAAATATCTAAGTTCACATGAAAGTTACTATGTTTAGAATTAATAGAAGATAGATTAGGTTACATGGGGGGTAGTGATGTGCGGATAGCGTAGCAAGTTTTAAGAAAGGTTTGGATAAGTTCCTGGAGGAAAAGTCCATAGTCTGTTATTGAGAAAGACAAGGGGAAGCCACTGCTTGCCTGGATCGGTAGCATGGAATGTTTTGCAGGTACTAGGGACCTGGATTGGCCACTGTGAGAACAGGCTAGTGGGCTTGATGGACTGTTGGTATGACCCAGTAAGGCTATTCTTATGTTCTTATGTCTTCCCCTCTCTGCTCCCCATTTTTCTATTTTTTCACTCAATAATTGTTAAGCTCTGGAACGCATCCTCTGGTAATGTGGTAACAGTGGTTAGTGTATCAGGTCCAAAAAAGATTTGGGCAACTTCCTGGAGGAAAAGTCCATTAATAGATAGTAGCAGACTATGAACTTTTCCTCTATGAACTGAATGGTAATTTACTACGAGGGTGAAATCAAAAATGAAAAGGCAATTCTTAAATTTACACGATAACCAGAACAGAGCTAGCAAAATTCAACATATGTACTCATAAATTCCCTGTTGGATAGTGTCACCTGCCGGGGTCTCTGGAAGCTTGTGGAAGTACACCGACAGGCGGCAGCACGACCCTGGCGTGGCTCCCAAAGTGGAAGACCTCACTGGTCGTCCCAATACCTCGGGCCTTCGTACAATATAACCACAGCGAGAGCCAAGTCAAATCAAAATGTCCAAGGTTTAATTTGTCACCAAAAAAAACAAAAATCATACAAGGAAGCACTAGCACTATCTTCCTTTTGCTCCAAAGGAAAAAGGTTTTCTATCCTCCCAAAACAGTTCAATGGAAGAACAAGCAGTTCTTATAGTAGGTAAGTCCATAGAAGTCCACAATAAAGGTTCTAGCGGCTTCCCCAGCAAGAGAAAACAAAACTAGTTCCAAAAAAGAAAAGTCCCTCAAGAATACTCTTGAGTCTGGACTTTCAGTCATATAATCCTGTTTCTTCACATTGCAAAGCAACTTCAACATGAAAAGAAAAGTCCAAAAGGGCCTACTTACTGCAGGCTCTTGTCATTCCAGCACTAGCTAGTCTCCAGTTGGGCAGCAGAATTGCTGGTTCCCCTTTATTCAATAGCTTTAACAAGCTCCCACAGATCTTCGGGGATCCTACCCCAATCCTGCAAGTCCCTTGGAATATAACAGGCAACAGGGAAACTGCTCCACAAGCATAAAAGATAAACTCCTTTGAGTTGCCCCTGGCTTTTGCACAATGTAATTAATGCTGAATGCTGCTGCAGCACTGCTTTCAGCTTGGTTTTTCAGTAGAACCAAAACAAACAGTCCCAAAACTATCTCCTTATGGAAACCAGTACCTCAGTCCTTAGTGAGAGACTGCCAAGCGGACATCCATGGCTTCCACGTTCTCAGCTCCAGGCACATTTTCTTCAGCTGTGTCCATACTTTCTGGAGCCCCCAACTGCTCAGCTGACTCTTGGTCAATGGAATTCTCCCATTCCATAGGCTCCTGTGCGAGGTCTGGCCTTTGCCTGGTCCGGAGAAACCTTCTCTGCCAGGTCCTCGTGTGCTGCCTGCCTTACTGCCTTGGAGAGCTGTTTTTAGAGAGTTTGTGCCACTCCCTGTTCTAGGTGTCTGTGTTCCTTAGCTTTCATGGTCTTTGGCTCCCCCTCCCAGGTTGCTGGGCAGAATACAACTGGGAGCCTGATTAATCCTCTTAAGGGTGCTGGGTTTTTTACTGGGACGTCGGAGCTAACCTGTATTCTGGCTCCTGCTCCGGTTCAGATGGTCAGGGATAGGCAACTCTGCTTTCAGGATCTCCCTGCCTGATCATTCTCGGTCAGTCTCTGATCTCGGTCAAAGATTTACTATGGGGTTTTCACTCTGACATGATCGTCTCAGGGAGCGGAAATGTCACAATAGTTTGTCCATACATAGTGCACTGCGCTCGGCCTTTAGTCATGTGGCCAGCCCAAGGTCAGAAACATGGACGCATCCTTGGACGATTGCACCATCGAGAACACAACGTGCCGTGGTGCCTCTCTCTTTTGGCAGAGGGAGTGACATCTGTGGAAAGCCACCTTCAGATATTGAACTCAGTATCATAGAGAACACCATGAATCAAGAAAAAGGTTTTGATTGGGAGAAAAGGTTTAAAGCGGGAAGAACATGTGTAACCCATGTAGGTCATTCTGTCTGCCCATCAAACACACATGAGCACATTGACAGGGCTGATGCCTTGATTAGAGAAGGAACGACACATAACGGTGTCTCAATCGGCTGCAAGTTGGATATCGGCTATGGATCTGCCTGTGCCATAATGCATGATGACTTAGGATTCAGGAAAGTCTTTGCACGATGGGATCCCAAACAGCTTAGCAACAGGGTGTGGAGTTTGCTACCCAGTTCCTGAGACGGTATGAAGAAGATCCGAGTATTCTGGAGAGAATTGTCACCGGCGACGAGACATGGGTGCCTCACTGCGACCCGGAGATCAAAAGACAAAGCCCGATGAAGTAAGGAAGCGGTGCTCACCTGGCTTCGGGAGCAGCCAAAAAACTTCTCTGCAGGAATCCTGAAGCTAGTTGAACGATACAACAAATGCGTCATCTTGCATGAGGACTATGTGGAAAAGTGTATTTTTCCCTCCTATAGGGGATTCAGCTAGGGATGGAGGGAACAGGTCTTGGGATTTTGTCAAGGCCCTCTTGTGTTACTGGGGTTAAAAGAGTTCCATATGAATGTGGCAGGAGGGGTGAGTTTGTGAGCTCCTGGTTATCTGATTGGAGACTAGTTGGCAAAGTCTGAATAAGTGGGTGGATATGTGCTAAAGGTTTTAGATTTGTAGCAGGATGGAGACGTGACCACATAATTATCAGTTTGCTCATTTTTCAATTTTCATATAATCTGAGAAATGCAGTAGGAAAAGTAACTTTAAACCTTTGCCAATTGTGTTTTCTGCTTTCAAGTTTGAAGAATAAATTCTCCAGATACTGATCGCTTCATTGTTCTTTTTTTTGTCAGAGACAAGATCGAGAGATGCGTGCGGCCACGTGAGTATTCTGAAAATGTACAATACTCTAGAGGTCCCCATTAGGCCTTCTTTTCCCCTTATCTCCTTCAGTCTCCCCGGCTCCCTCCACTCACCCTTCTCACCTCTGTGTGCTCCTGTGGCACTCACGCATTGGTGGCCGATATGGAAAGATGTGCATTTTATTTTCATTTGGCAGAGTTAACCCATATAGTGAGAGTTCAGGGACAGATTTATCCATTGCATGCCTAAAGGCACAGGGACAGGGGAGTCCTGGCCTCCGGGTTTCAGGGTAACCTCACCAAACCACTACCACCTCTTGCTGTTCCTGGCTGACCAGAACAAAGCAACATAATGATTGAGGGTTATGTTAACCAGGTTTTCTATTTCCGCCTTTACCTATTCACTTTAAGCTGGATTATATTACAAGAGGTTGAGTCAGGAAGTTACAATGGACAGTTTGACACAGACATTCAATAGAGTTGCTAGAACAGGTAGATCAGGACAGTTAGGTCATAGTTACAAGTTCAAGTAAGTCAATCATTGCTCATCGATATGTCCCGGGAGTTGCATTTAGACAGTTTAGAAATGGGCTTTATTACCATTTCCATTTCAGTTACATCTGGTGTTGGCTCCCTGTATTGGTAGAGAAATGCTTTTAAAAGTTTTCTGAATCTAAGATAGTGGTCACAAGATCATTGTGTTTTCTTGGGAAGTATAAGTTTATCAAAACAAAATAAATGGCAGGAGTTCAGTGGCCAAACTAATTAAAAGCGCCCGGATGGACTTCCAAACTGGGTATTTGGAGAGCCCTGAGCTCAGGGCTGCATCTGAAGTGCCTCCGAGCATGAGTGGATGTGATGTGATGACATCACATGCATGTGTGTGACATCATCACATTGCATCCATGCATGCTCACAGACCCTCCAGATGCGGAAAAAGATGAGGTTTCTGGGGGTTGGGCAGCAGGCAGAACAGGGCATGGCTGAAGCGGAATGGTGTGGAGCCAGGTGTCTTTTTTTTCAAGGAGGAAATCTGGTAACCCTATCTTTAGGCCTAGCCTTAGATTCCTCCACCACAGGAGAGCAATCTGAGAAAGGAAAGGGACTTGTCTATGCTCTTTTGCAGTTGCAAATTCAAAGCAGTTTACATATATACAGGGACTTATTTTGTACCTGGGGCAATGGAGGATTAAATGACTTGCCCAGTGTCACAATGAGCAGCGCTGGGATTCAGTCCCACAACCTCAGGGTGCTGAGGCAACAGTTCTAAGCCACTCCTTACCTCCTGGGGAACTGGGTTCGATTCCCACTGCGGCTGTTGTAGTTCTGGCCAAGTCACTTAACACTCCCAGGTGCAAACTGAGCAGTTGTATATAATATGTCAACTGCCTTGCTTATAACCACAGAAAAGGGGACGATCAAATCCCATCCTCTTTCTCCTCTTTTGGCTGCATCCATTCCATTTCAGTTTGACATGGAGGGATTGCCTTGCATCAGAATCATTGTCCCTGCTTGTCCTCTGAGCAATCAAGTTACTCACCCTTAGCAGGTGTTCTCTGAGGACAGCTGGATACAAATTCTCACTACCTTTCCCGCCCTTCCCTAGGAGTTGTGTTCTTTTGCTTTCATATTGGGCTAGATTCACTAAAGATAGGACCTCAATCGCTGTTGGCCAATTCTCCAACAGCGATTGATTCACTCTCAAGTCCTGCATGCAAATCCACCGACTCATCCCTCATTGAGTGATTGACACAATCCAGATCCCTAGCAGTAGTGACAGGGTAAGCAGCCTCCTGTCACTGTAACTTCATATATCCTGTCCCATTAGAAAAAAAGCCCCTAAAGCGTGATCTACCATCCCCCCAAACCCAAAAAGATGGCAGGAAGGATTGTTGCTAAACCTGACATTAGTGAATCTAGCCCATGTACTGCTGGTCCCATGCTGGGTGGGAAGGCACTGGTTACACGTGTAGTGGATGCTGCAAAAAGCTTCAGAAAACTCTAGAATGCAGAGTGGTGTCTGCCCTGGGTCTCCATCGGATATGATATTACCCATGTGTGAGAATTTGTGTCCTGCTGTCCTGGGAGAACTCCTGCTACATGATGAGTAACTTCACTTTATCTAATTATGTGTAGATAATACTGGTTTGTGTACTCTAAGTTTAAATCTGAAATATATTCTCTCCTTTTTCCAATTCAGAGAGCAAGGAGTCCAGAGTGACCTGAGGTACCGATTCCTGAAATGTCACAGAAATAATTTTAGTGGTGTTTTTACATCGGTGGTGGGGGTAGATGTAAGAGCTCAAAGTTACAGCAGTCACACGAATGCTTGAAAGCGTTTCCCACAGAAGGGTTGGGACAACAACGGCCTTGGTGTGCTGCTATGCAAGATCCGAGCAACCAGCACTGTGGATCGTAAGGCAGCGGACGACTGCGCTTGGTTCGCACACATGAGTACATTGAAGTTGTACGCGATCTTGTACTGAGCCAGTAGGATGCGCTGCAAATACACCGAAGAACTCGCCAAATAGCAAGGGAAACTGGAATAAGCCAGTCAACTGTGGTTGGAATAATTCATGATGATCTGAAATTAAAGTGTCTTAATATGTGTCCGTGAACAGAACAAAGATACATGACTAAATGGTTGCAAGCAGCTCTTTGACCAAGTACACAGAGCAGAGTGTCAGCTTCATCTGGTTTACAGACGAATAAGATATTTACCGGTTAACACACAGAATGATTGCCTATGCGTACCTTCAACAACACTGAAGCGTGAGGTTAATGCCAATCGCCCTACTACGAACCTCCCCGACCTCCAGCCAATCAGTCATGATCTCGGTCGCAATCTCAGATTTACAGATTTCTTCTTCATTGATCCTGGGGTTAAGATCAACGACGCATACTACTGGGAACATCCTCTTGATGCAGAAGCTGTTGCCAGCGATACCGTCGCATGTCACAGCTTCAAACAGGACAATGCCCCAGTAAATCGGAGAAAGAACACCTTAGAACTGCTACTTCGGGAGACCTCAGACTTCATTGGTCCAGACCTCTGGCCTGCGAATTCATCAAATCTAAGCCTAGTTGACTACCGGATCTGGGGGCTGATAGAGGAACGCAACTACCAGACAGCGATAATCTTACGTCAAACAGCGTCTCATCTCTGTTTGGCTTGAGCTGAAGCAGGGCGTCATTGACAAGTCCATAGATCAGTGGCAGGCCAAGGCTGATGGTGTGCCTCTTGAGGATAAGGGAGTTAACTGAAACATTACTTTTTTATTTATTTATTCAATTTTCTATACTTATTTATTCAATTTTCTATACCGTTCTCGCAGGGGAGCTCAGAACGGTTTACATGCATTTAATCAGGTACTCAAGCAGTTTTTCCCTCTCTGTCCCAGCGGGCTCACAAACTATCGTTACCTGGGGCAATGAGGGGATTAAGTGACTTGCCCAGGATCACAAGGAGCAGTGTGGGTTTGAACCCACAACCTCAGGGTGCTGAGGCTGTAGCATTTAACCACTGCGCCACACTCTCCCTCTTTTTGACTTTACATTTTTCTGCAAAATACAGCATAAAACTTTTTGATGTGTTTTTATTCAGTTCACAATTCATTTTCACAAGGCAGTATTGTGGTTAAAATAGTTACGTTTTAAATCAACTTCATTCAGAACACAACACACTAAATTTCTAAGAATCGACCGAGTTCTGTGGAAGATACAACAAAAACCATTTTGGTGTGGTTGGCATAATATAAAATCATACGTATATCACAAAACCTTTCAGTTCTGTGCGGTTTAAAAACTAAGAAGACTGAACAATCTCAGTGATTAACAAGTCAATTCTCCATACAAGAGGAAGAAAGAGATAACAGTCCCGTGAAACTCTGCATCCCAACTAGCTGCTTGGTAAGACAGCAATCTTTGTCAAAAATCTCTTCTATGTACAACCACGAGCAGAAGGGAAAACAAGCATTGCAGTGCCTCGCAATGAGTGAACATTAACTGATCAACTGGATAATTGTGTATATGTAACCATGCAAGGCCTAATAACACGTGGTTCCAAACTTGAAAAAACACCCTAGCCTCTACTGGCAACCAGTGAAGGTGTAATATAATCTGGTTTTTTTCCCCTAATTAAACATTAAATGCACGGCAGTATTTTGAACAATACGTAATCTTTGAAAATGTTTACGATAACCTGCCAGATGTATATTGCAATAGTCCAAAATACTCAACACTGATGATTGTACCAATAACCTGAGTGGAGTAATATTGAAGTATGATCTAATTGTTCATAGTTTCCATGATGTAAAGAAGCTTTTCTGAACTTAAACTCATGGATAGATTTTTTTAAAATCAAAGTATACACCTAAAATCCTGATTGTTTGGGTGATAGGGTACGACACTCCATTCAGAGTCAAATGTTCTTCTGTACGTTTGGTAGGAGATGCAAAGCAAAATGTAGTTTTTATCTGGTTAAGCTTTCATTTAAAATCCCTCATCCAATAATCTACAGTCTGAAAAACCTTCGAAATTAACCAAGAAGCTGATGAAAGATTAGAAAACATAGGAATTACTAAAGTTATGTCTTCTGCATAACTAAAAAAATTGATATCAAAATTTGATCATCTTGAACCCAAGAAGGCAAGATAAATATTGAAAAATACTGAGGAAAGAGGGGATCCTTGATGAACTCCACAAGGATTACTCCAAGTATCTGACATGACCCCATTAAAACTCACTTGATAAGTATGTAAATAAATTAATCAGAGTGTATATAATATGAAAACTGTTTTTATTGTGACCACAGAAAGACAGTATAGAAAAATCCTAAATTAGTTTCTACTCTTTTCTTTCCAGGAGACACGGGAGAATGAGGAGAATAAGGAATGGGTAATTATAGTCAATTTTTTTAAAATATTGATAAAGGAGGTTTTTAAAAAAATACTTTTGCCCTTGTATAAAAGGCTGACCCCTAGTGGTAGTACTGTGAGACTACTACTATTTGTTATAACTTCCTTTTGGAACCCTGTGCTAGACGGGGCCCACTAGCAACCTAGGATCACCTTGGATAAGTTCTAGGGGTGGATGGAGATCCAGGGGGTCCAAGGAATTGGGGAGCAGGGGGAGGGATGTAATTATAAAATGATTCACTATATTGGGCAAACTGAAGGTCTATCAAGCCCTATATCCTGTTTCAAACAAACGTTGACAAATCAGGTCACAAGTACCTGGAGAGACCCCAAAGAGTAAAACAGATTCTATTATTTTATGCTGCTGATCCCAGAAATAATCAGTGGATTTTCCCAATTCCATTTTAAGGACGGTTTATTGACTTTTCTTTAGGATCATTTCCAATCGAATTCCAGAACTTAAATTACAGATTGGATTGGATTGGGGAGTCAACTGATGGGATTGTTTTGGAACCCAGCGGATTGTAGGAACCAAGTGGGGGAATGGGGAGATCAGGGGAGGGAAACAGATTAGTGACATTGAAGCTGTGCAGGTGATGGTCAATATTCAGGTAGCAGACATCCACCTAGTTAAGCACAGAAAGATAGGCTAACGTTTTGTGCAGTTCTGTCTGGCCACTTAGCTATGTGGGCACCATCCCAGAATATGGCCTTTCCGTATATGGCCTGTGTAGTCTGAGCTTGTAGTTAAGAGCAGAATTTCAGCAGCTGGTCTGCTCAGTGGGCCTAAGTAGGCAGGAGACTCTGAATAGTGATCTCAGAATGATTCTGGAGAACTGAAACACAAAATACCCTTAAGGAAAGGATTTATTTGAGGTCTCGGTGCAAATAGGGTGAACAGGCAAAGTACCGGACAGACTAGATGGAACTTCATTTTGACTGATAACTTTCTTGGGCTATATTTGATTATAATTTATTTTGCCTATTTATACTTAAAATAATCTGTTTTGTTATCTGCTTTATTATATTCAGACTGAAAAGAATGTGGGGGAATATGCGAGCCTGTTTTACATGTCAGTGAAAGGTAAGATTTCTAACAAATACGAGGGGCGTTCAATAATTTATCTACCTCAGTAGGAAAGGAAAGAGTTTTCAATAAATAGCTCCATCCACTTTTCCTGCAATGACTTTAACCCCTTCCAACCGGGACATCACAGCTTCCTTGATATCTTCATCACTTGAAAATCGCTGTTCATGGAGAGATTTCTTCAATACACGGAACAGGAAATAATCCGAAGGTAGCCAGGTCAGTACTGTAGGGTGGATGGCTCAGCTACTGAAAACCCACATTCTCAGATGGCAGCATGTACACAGGTGCATTGTCGTGAAGCAGCAGCACCCCAGTTATGGTTATCTTGTGTGGCATGAACTCCAGAATCAAAAATCCATCATCCCAGAAGACAGATGCCATGACTTTGCCTGCAGATTTTTCTGTCTTGAACATTTTGGGGGTGGGGGATGACTTGTGCTTCCACTGCATTGCAAAAAAATTCACTTGGTCTTCACAGAGCACCTCCAAGTTCTCTTGACAGCACTGGAGCCTCTAGGCCTTCTGACATGGCGTTAGCATTCTTGGAACGCATCTTGCATTAACCTTGGACATGCCCAACTTTTCATGAATTATTTTCTAAACTGTACCTGCCAAGATGCCACTTTTTCAGCTATTTGGGAAATCTTAACTCGTCTGTCAAACAAAATTAAATCTTCTATTTTCTTGCATACTTCTGTTGAAGTTGCTCCAACAGGCCGTCCAGGGTGAGGGCCATCTTCAATGGGTTCTCTACCCGCACTTACATTGCTTGCTCCAAAATATTACTTTATTGAAAATGGAGCAGACTCACCAAAAACTGCAATCATGCGTTCATGGATCTACTTTGGCTTTTTCCCTCCTTTTGTGAGAAATTTTATCACTGAACTGTGCGCATGAGGACTCTTTTGACATCCTGTCTCTTGGAATGTGAGACTCACACTGAGATACAACTGTGCATGAATAACCTTGAGACATGTCACATGTTATATGCCCCTCTTTCAATGGAAATTTACCTGCCTCAAGAATGGAAGGCTTGCACAGGCTGTATGTCTAAGGTTGTGAGTAATTTGTGGTTCTGATCTGTCTGTCTTTGCTTATAGAATATTGTATGGATGTGTGTTGGTGTGTCATTTCTGTGTCCATGTGAGTGTGTCTCCTCTGGTTCAAATCCGAGCTCTCTCTTCGTTTGTATCAGTGGGTGTATAGGTATCTGTCTCCTCTGGTTCTGATCCAACTCTTTTCTTGCCTGAGTTGTATATATGAATATGTGCATCGGTTTCTATATTTGTGTGCATCTCCTCGAGTTCTAATCCCAGCTCTGTCTCTTCACACAGGCAGGAACGGCTATTCCTTCACTGACAACACTGAGGCCTTTATATGATTTCCAGCTGCACTCCAATATACAGCTTTCCCTCAATAACCTTATGTGACTCCTGTCACCATAGCCATCCACTGCCACTAACTCCTGGCGGCATCTGTCTACATCTTCTTCATGTTCTTCTTCACGGTGAGTACTCAGGCATAGAGATTAAAAAAAATCCTACTTGGGGGTCCCTGAGTTGATTGGAGAAGATCACTAAGGTTTACGGGAGATAAAGTTATTCACTCGGGGGTCACAGCGAATAATGGAAAGAGAGGGATTAGTACTTAGGCACAGGCAGATAAAGTGATCACGTTTGACCATGCTTAAATCTAGGAAGCTAAACTGTGAACCGCTTAGATTTCGAGCTGCCATTCTTCTGAAGGGGCTAAATTTAGTGCAGTGAAGTGGTGGAATAGAATGGGCAAAGTTGAAGGATTTACTTGTCTTTCAAGAAGTACAAAGATGAGGGGATACACCACAAATTGTTAGTAATACGCAATTTTACAACAAACTAGAGAAAATATTTTTCACTCAATCTATAATCTATCTATCCAGCTCTGTCTCCTCACTCAGGGCTGGAAAAGCCAGGCTTCACTTCTAACATCGAGCCTGCTCCTATGGATACCATCTGTGCTCCACTCTGCTGCAAACTCTCATGGACCTTTATGGTCATGCCTCTGTTCGCCAAAGCCATTCCACAGCCACTACCTCCTGGCGGCATCTGTCTACATCTATACGATGTTCTTCTCCACGGTGAGTATTGAAGCATCGAGATAAAATAACCTACCCAGGGTCAATCCTCCCTCCTGGCACAGGCTATGAGGCTCATAATCAAAACAAAATATATCCTCAAACCGACCTAAGTCAGTACTTGGATGACCTAAAAAATAAGTCGTCTAAGTACCGATAATCAAAACGGGTTTTTGGATGTATTCAGAGACTTTTTAGGCCTCTGAATTCTGCTGTGCGCCCATAGCTCAAAAGGGGTGGTTTTGGAGGAGTGGTTAGGGTGGGAGGTGAGCAGGATGTGGGCTGATCTAGACTAAGTTGTCCTACAGTGATAACCGAAAGTTTTACAAGGTTGCCTGGACAGAACTTGTACCTTGTGACTTAGTGCTGGATTGGTATAAGTGCTGGATTGGGTTGCTGTTGAGCTGATCACAGCTACGATATCTCCGAGGTGCGATCAGTTTGGTGCGGGGGGCAAAGATTGTAGGGAGGAGAGATGCCCAATTCCTCCTACTGGAACACCTCACCAAAATTTAGGCACTTTGGGCCAACCGGAATCTTAGACCTGTCTCACAGTGCATTCAGAGATGCGCTGGGAGTAGCTTAAGATTCCGATTGGCCCGATCCCTTAGGCCA